>NC_091320.1:35478937-35491437 GCF_038502225.1 Cherax quadricarinatus | reverse complement strand
CTTCTCTCTCTCCCTCCCTCCATCCTTCCCTCCCTCCCTCCATTCTTCGCCCCCTCCCTCCCTCCCTCCTTTCCTCCCTCCCTTCCTCTCTGTTGCTACACTCAAGATAAACAGAAGCCATACTCTTCGGCACGCGAAGAAAACCAACACTGATAAACACTCTTAACATTCAGTGTAACGGGGAGCCCATCACAACAGTACCTTCAGTGGAATAACAGCCAGCACCCTTAAGCCACGCATGTGAGGACACTGTTGGTGAACAATGTAGCAGCAAAAGGAGTTCCTCTAGACAGGCACAGCGCCTACGAGGCTCCCAGGACACTATGCCTAGTTTTAATATATTTTTTTTAATAATTTATATTAAACACCAAACCCATGTTGATCGTTCGACACAAGACGTGTTGGAACTTTCATACAAAGTCGTGTAGATTCTTCTTCGACTTCTTCTTCTTCTTCTTCTTCTTCTTCTTCTTCTTCTTCTTCTTCTTCTTCTTCTTCTTCTTCTTCTTCTTCTACTTCTTCTTCTTCTTCTTCTTCTCCTTCTTTTTCTGCTTCTTCCTCATGGCACTCTGCTCTAACAAAAGAACTGAAAGACAGACTACAAATTACTCAGACTGAGATGGTAAGAGTCATTCTGGTCCTGGAACCAAGAGAACATGTGAACCAGAATGAATTACAGCGACTGGAAATGCATATAATATGCTGGAAGGGTAAGACATCTGAGGGATCTGTCGTGTTTACAAAATTGCTCACAATCAGTGGCCAGAATATCTCGCTGCAAATTTTATCAGTGGTTAGGTAGCAACGCCAGTGTAGTGTTACGTGGGTGGAGCAAAGCCAGTGTGGTGCTACGGGGGTAGAGCAACGCCAGTGTGGTGTTACGGGGGTGGAGCAACGCCAGTGTGGTGTTACGGGGGTGGAGCAACGCCAGTGTGGTGCTACGGGGGTAGAGCAACGCCAGTGTGGTGTTACGGGGGTGGAGCAACGCCAGTGTGGTGTTACGGGGGTAGAGCAACGCCAGTGTGGTGTTACGGGGGTAGAGCAACGCCAGTGTGGTGCTACGGGGGTAGAGCAACGCCAGTGTGGTGTTACGGGGGTGGAGCAACGCCAGTGTGGTGTTACGGGGGAAGAGCAACGCCAGTGTGGTGTTACGGGGGTGGAGCAACGCCAGTGTGGTGCTACGGGGGTAGAGCAACGCCAGTGTGGTGCTACGGGGGTAGAGCAACGCCAGTGTGGTGTTACGGGGGTGGAGCAACGCCAGTGTGGTGTTACGGGGGTAGAGCAACGCCAGTGTGGTGTTTCGGGGGTAGAGCAACGCCAGTGTGGTGTTACGGGGGTGGAGCAACGCCAGTATGGTGTTACGGGGGTGGAGCTACGCCAGTGTGGTGCTACGGGGGTGGAGCAACGCCAGTGTGGTGCTACGGGGGTGAAGCAACGCCAGTGTGGTGCTAAGGGGGTGAAGCAACGCCAGTGTGGTGTTAGGGGGGTGGAGCAACGCCAGTGTGGTGCTACGGGGGTGGAGGAACGCCAGTGTGGTGCTACGGGGGTGGAGCTACGCCAGTGTGGTGCTACGGGGGTGGAGCAACGCCAGTGTCGTGTTACGGGGATTGGAGCAACGCCAGTGTGGTGCTACGGGGGTGGAGCTACGCCAGTGTGGTGTTACGGGGGTGGAGCAACGCCAGTGTGGTGCTACGGGGGTGGAGCAACGCTAGTGTGGTGCTACGGGGGTGGAGCAACGCTAGTGTGGTGCTACGGGGGTGCAGCAACGCCAGTGTGGTGCTACGGGGGTGGAGCAACGCTAGTGTGGTGCTACGGGGGTGGAGCAACGCCAGTGTGGTGCTACGGGGGTGGAACAACGCCAGTGTGGTGCTACGGGGGTGGAGCAACTCTAATGTGGTGCTACGGGGGTGGAACAACGCCAGTGTGGTGCTACGCGGGTGGAACAACGCCAGTGTGGTGCTACGGGGTGGAGCAACTCTAGTGTGGTGCTACGGGGGTGGAATAACGCCAGTGTGGTGCTACGGGGGTGGAGCTACGCCAGTGTGGTGCTACGGGGGTGGAACAACGCCAGTGTGGTGCTATGGGGGTGGAGCAACGCTAGTGTGGTGCTACGGGGGTGGAGCAACGCCAGTGTGGTGCTACGGGGGTGGAACAACGCCAGTGTGGTGCTACGGGGGTGGAGCAGCTCTAGTGTGGTGCTATGGGGGTGGAGCAACGCCAGTGTGGTGTTACGGGGGTAGAGCACCGCCAGTGTGGTGCTACGGGGGTAGAGCAACGCCAGTGTGGTGTTACGGGGGTGGAGCAACGCCAGTGTGGTGTTACGGGGGAAGAGCAACGCCAGTGTGGTGTTACGGGGGTGGACCAACGCCAGTGTGGTGCTACGGGGGTAGAGCAACGCCAGTGTGGTGCTACGGGGGTAGAGCAACGCCAGTGTGGTGTTACGGGGGTGGAGCAACGCCAGTGTGGTGTTACGGGGGTAGAGCAACGCCAGTGTGGTGTTACGGGGGTAGAGCAACGCCAGTGTGGTGTTACGGGGGTGGAGCAACGCCAGTATGGTGTTACGGGGGTGGAGCTACGCCAGTGTTGTGCTACGGGGGTGGAGCAACGCCAGTGTGGTGCTACGGGGGTGAAGCAACGCCAGTGTGGTGCTCAGGGGGTGAAGCAACGCCAGTGTGGTGTTACGGGGGTGGAGCAACGCCAGTGTGGTGCTACGGGGGTGGAGCAACGCCAGTTTGGTGCTACGGGGGTGGAGCAACGCCAGTGTGGTGCTACGGGGTTGGAGCAACGCCAGTGTGGTGCTACGGGGGTGGAGCAACGCCTGTGTGGTGCTACGGGGGTGGAGCAACGCCAGTGTGGTGCTACGGGGGTGGAGCTACGCCAGTGTGGTGTTACGGGAGTGAAGCAACGCCAGTGTGGTGCTACGGGGGTGGAACAACGCCAGTGTGGTGCTACGGGGTGGAGCAACGCCAGTGTTGTGCTACGGGGGTGGAGCAACGCCAGTGTGGTGCTACGGGGATGGAGCAACACCAGTGTGGTGCTATGGGGGTGGAGCTACGCCAGTGTGGTGTTACGGGGGTGGAGCAACGCCAGTGTGGTGCTACGGGGGTGGAGCAACGCTAGTGTGGTGCTACGGGGCTGGAGCAACGCAAGTGTGGTGCTACGGGAGAGGAGCAACGCCAGTGTGGTGCTGCGGGGGTGGAGCAACTCTAATGTGGTGCTACGGGGGTGGAACAACGCCAGTGTGGTGCTACGCGGGTGGAACAACGCCAGTGTGGTGCTACGGGTGGAGCAACGCCAGTGTGGTGCTACGGGGGTGGAACAACGCCAGTGTGGTGCTAGGGGGGTGGAGCAACGCCAGTGTGGTGCTACGGGGGTGGAGCAACGCCAGTGTGGTGCTACGGGGATGGAGCAACACCAGTGTGGTGTTACGGGGGTGGAGCTACGCCAGTGTGGTGTTACGGGGGTGGAGCAACGCCAGTGTGGTGCTACGGGGGTGGAGCAACGCTAGTGTGGTGCTACGGGGGTGGAGCAACGCAAGTGTGGTGCTACGGGGGTGGAGCAACGCCAGTGTGGTGCTACGGGGGTGGAGCAACGCAAGTGTGGTGCTACGGGGGTGGAGCAACGCCAGTGTGGTGCTACGGGGGTGGAACAACGCCAGTGTGGTGCTACGGGGGTGGAGCAACTCTAGTGTGGTGCTACGGGGGTGGAGCAACGCCAGTGTGGTGCTACGGGGGTGGAGCAACGCCAGTGTGGTGCTACGGGGGTGGAGCAACTCTAGTGTGGTGCTACGGGGGTGGAGGAACGCCAGTGTGGTGCTACGGGGGTGGAGCTACGCCAGTGTGGTGCTACGGGGGTGGAACAACGCCAGTGTGGTGCTATGGGGGTGGAGCAACGCTAGTGTGGTGCTACGGGGGTGGAACAACGCCAGTGTGGTGCTACGGGGGTGGAACAACGCCAGTGTGGTGCTACGGGGGTGGAGCAGCTCTAGTGTGGTGCTACGGGGGTGGAGCAACGCCAGTGTGGTGTTACGGGGGTGGAGCAACGCCAGTGTGGTGCTACGGGGATGGAGCAACACCAGTGTGGTGCTATGGGGGTGGAGCTACGCCAGTGTGGTGTTACGGGGGTGGAGCAACGCCAGTGTGGTGCTACGGGGGTGGAGCAACGCTAGTGTGGTGCTACGGGGGTGGAGCAACGCAAGTGTGGTGCTACGGGGGTGGAGCAACGCCAGTGTGGTGCTACGGGGGTGGAGCAACGCTAGTGTGGTGCTACGGGGGTGGAGCAACGCCAGTGTGGTGCTACGGGGGTGGAACAACGCCAGTGTGGTGCTACGGGGGTGGAGCAGCTCTAGTGTGGTGCTACGGGGGTGGAGCAACGCCAGTGTGGTGCTACGGGGGTGGAACAACGCCAGTGTGGTGCTACGGGGGTGGAGCAACTCTAGTGTGGTGCTACGGAGGTGGAGCAACGCCAGTGTGGTGCTACGGGGGTGGAGCTACGCCAGTGTGGTGCTACGAGGGTGGAACAACGCCAGTGTGGTGCTACGAATGTGGAGCAACTCTAGTGTGGTGCTACGGGGGTGGAGCAACTCTAGTGTGGTCCTACGGGGGTGGAACAACGCCAGTGTGGTGCTACGAGGGTGGAGCAACTCTAGTGTGGTGCTACGGGGGTGGAGCAACGCCAGTGTGGTGCTACGGGGTGGAGCAACGCCAGTGTGGTGCTACGGGGGTGGAGCAACTCTAGTGGTGCTACAGGGGTTAAACAACGCCAGTTTGGCGCTACGGGGGTGGAGCAACGCCAGTGTGGTGCTACGGGGGTGGAACAACACCAGTGTGGTACTACGGGGGTGGTACTACGGAGGAACAACGCAAAGACACTTTTGTTGAGGCTATTGTGAGATAGCCAGACCTCACATATCTGCCACACAGCCATAAAGAATCTGATTGTGTCAAGGAGAGTCTCAGCATTATCTGATGGTGTCAAGAATAGTCTCAACATTATCTGATTGTGTCAAAGACAGTCTTAACATTATCTGATGGTGTCATGGACAGTCTCAACATTATCTGATTGTGTCAAGGACAGTCTCAACATTATCTGATGGTGTCAAGGACAGTCTCAACATTATCTGATTGTGTCAAGGACAGTCTCAACATTATCTGATGGT
The DNA here is from genome assembly GCF_038502225.1 of Cherax quadricarinatus. Classification (NCBI taxonomy): domain Eukaryota; kingdom Metazoa; phylum Arthropoda; class Malacostraca; order Decapoda; family Parastacidae; genus Cherax; species Cherax quadricarinatus. The sequence goes on along the minus strand of NC_091320.1, from coordinate 35,486,279 downwards.
GTCAAGGACAGTCTCAACATTATCTGATTGTGTCAAGGACAGTCTCAACATTATCTGATTGTGTCAAGGACAGTCTCAACATTATCTGATTGTGTCAAGGACAGTCTTAACATTACCTGATTGTGTCAAGGACAGTCTCAACATTATCTGATTGTGTCAAGGACAGTCTCAACATTATCTGATTGTGTCAAGGACAGTCTCAACATTATCTGATTGTGTCAAGGACAGTCTTAACATTACCTGATTGTGTCAAGGACAGTCCCAACATTACCTGATTGTGTCAAGGACAGTCTTAACATTACCTGATTGTGTCAAGGACAGTCTTAACATTACCTGATTGTGTCAAGGACAGTCTCAACATTATCTGATTGTGTCAAGGACAGTCTTAACATTACCTGATTGTGTCAAGGACAGTCTCAACATTATCTGATTGTGTCAAGGACAGTCTCAACATTATCTGATTGTGTCAAGGACAGTCTCAACATTATCTGATTGTGTCAAGGACAGTCTCAACATTATCTGATTGTGTCAAGGACAGTCTCAACATTATCTGATGGTGTCAAAGACAGTCTCAACATTACCTGATTGTGTCAAGGACAGTCTCAACATTACCTGATGGTATCAAGGACAGTCTTAACATCACCTGATGGTATCAAGGACAGTCTTAACATCACCTGATGGCATCAAGGACAATCTTAACATCACCTGATGGTATCAAGGACAGTCTCAAAATCACCTGATGGAGTCAAGGACAGTCTTAACATCACCTGATGGCATCAAGGACAGTCTCACCATCACCTGATGATGTCATGGACAGTATTCACATCACCTGATGGTATCAAGGACAGTCTTAACATCACCAGATGGCATCAAAGACAGTCTTAACATTACCTGTTGGTGTCAAGGACAGTCTTAACATTACCTGATGGTATCAAGGACAGTCTTAACATTACCTGAATGTGTTAAGAACAAACTTAACATCACCTGATGGTATCAAGGACAGTCTTAACATTACCTGATGGCATCAAGGACAGTCTTAACATTTCCTGGTGGTACCAAGGACAGTCTTAACATTACCTGATGGTATCAAGGACAGTCTTAACATCACCTGATGGCATCAAGGACAGTCTTAAAATCACCTGATGATATCAAGGACAGTCTTAACATTACCTGATAGTATCAAGGACAGTCTCAACATTACCTGATGGTGTTAAGGACAGTCTTAACATTACCTGATATTATCAAGGACAGTCTCAACATTACCTGATGGTATCAAGGACAGTCTTAAGATTAAATCAGTTTACAAAGAAAGATAAAGAAAACTTAATGAGTGGAACTAAGCAAAGAAAATAAAGCTAACTTTTCTGTAATTAACAATCACGTAACTGTTAAATTCAACGGAATTTTTTTCTCTGTTATTCACGAAATTTATTTTCAAGCGTGAAATAAATTCAGTTTATTGTATTTTTAATTGTATGATTTAGCTATTTTAATTTTTATTTTTATTGGGAATCGAACCGAGATTTATTTTGTTGTTATTGTTAATAATCATGATCGATTTTGTTATATTTAACAGTGAGACTAAGTTAATTATTATAAGAACCTCGGGGAACTAAGTTATCTTTTTGGGGGATTATCTTAGATAATTTACATGTTATTAGGCAAGTTTATTGTTTGTTGACTTGTTTAGTTACTTACTTGCAGCCACCTTTATTCTTGTTCTCTCTCTCTCTCTCTCTCTCTCTCTCTCTCTCTCTCTCTCTCTCTCTCTCTCTCTCTCTCTCTCTCTCTTTCTCTCTCTATTTCTCTGCCTCATCTGAACATGGTGATGGGTAGGTGTGGGCGTGCAAGAACATCTCACGCCCACAAATGTAATTAATGAGGGCGTGAGGAGGGTGTGGTCTGCATATCCCGTCCATCCCCACCAACCCAGCCCACCCCGCCCACCCCTCCCACCCCTCCCACCCCGCCCACCCCTCCCACCCCGCCCACCCCTCCCACCCCGCCCACCCCGCCCACCCCGCCCACCCCTCCCACCCCGCCCACCCCTCCCACCCCCGCCCACCCAGCCCACCCCGCCCACCCTAGCCCTTGTAATCCCAAACTGATGTAGTGGATTATTCCTTTGGCACGACGCCCCCCCTCTTTTTATTTTATTTTTTTTAATTTCAGTGCCCTCTTTCACGATTTGTTGTTGTTGTTGTTATTCTTGTTTTTTGTTGTGCAAGAAAGGTATAAAATACCGACAATATGAAAGTTAAGACACTTGTGCAACATCTGGATATCTTTATTGTAGACGTTTCGCCATCCAGTGGCTTTATCAATACAAATTCTAGGACATAATTAGAAGACAGTAGAACTACATACAAGACACAAGGTAATCAGTCCCTCAACCTTGGAGTTAGTGTTGACAGCATCGTGGTGGAAGAGATTCTGGAGCAAAGGCAAGAAGACTGACGTTTATATAGGCGTCAGCGGGTGGGGACGGGCAGCAGACGAGGGCATAGTCACTGGTAGGCGGGATTCCCCAGTGGAAGTAGATCCTTCCCAAAGGGATGGGTTAGTTGTAGCAGCCGTGAAGAAGGTCTGGTAGATGTTGTTAGGTAAGACACATATGTAACAGTTAGGTATCTTTATTTCGAAACGTTTCGCCTACACAGTAGGCTTCTTCAGTCGAGTACAGAAAAGTTGATAGAAGCAGAAGAGACTTGAAGACGATGTAATCAGTCCATCACCCTTAAAGTTTTGAGGTGGTCAGTCCCTCAGTCTGGAGAAGAGCATTGTTCCATAGTCTGAAACAATATGGAGTTGAAGTGACAGGATGGAGCCTTATATAGCGCCAGGAGGTGAGACGTAGGTCACTAGCAGAACGCATATGTTGGGAGGTCAGGTCCCTCTCAAATCCAGCCGTTCTCACTAGTAGAGGTTATCGAAGTTGATTTCAGGTCTGTACCAAGATACCCTTGTGTTGCAGTGTCTGACAGATTGAACATTAAAATGGTATAAAATACCGACAGGTATTTTATACCATTTTAATGTTCAATCTGGTAGATGTTCTCTGAACGATGCTGTGAACACTAACTCCAAGGCTGAGGGACTCATTACCTTGTGTCTTATATATAATATAGTTCTACTGTCTTCTAATTATGTCCTGGAATTTGTATTGATAAAGCCACTGGAGGGCGAAACGTCTACAATAAAGATATCCAGATGTTGCACATGTGTCTTAATTTTCATGTTTTTTTTTTTGTTGTTGCTGCTGCTGTTGTTAATATTGTTGTTACTGTTGTTTGCTGTTGCTCTTCTTATTGCTGTTGTCGCAGTTACTGTTGTTACCCCAGCAGATGTACACCTCTCTCAGTGTGTATACAGTGAGAGAGGTGTATCTCTCTCTCTCTCTCTCTCTCTCTCTCTCTCTCTCTCTCTCTCTCTCTCTCTCTCACTTATTTCTTAGGCATGTGTTAATGTAATGAGAAACAGCACAGTACAAACAGAGTCGCGCAGTGAATTAATCAACCAGTCAGTCAGCCAATCATACAGGTAGCCATTCAGGCATCCAACCAGCCAGCCAGCCAGTCAGTCAGGAAGCCAGCCAGTCAATCAGGCAGTCAGTCAGCCAGGCAGTCAGGCAGTCAGCCAGCCAGTCAGTCAGGCAGTCAGCCAGTCAGTCAGGCAGCCAATCAGCCAGCCAGTCAGTCAGGCAGCCAGCCAGTCAGTCAGGAAGCCAGCCAGTCAATCAGGCAGTCAGTCAGCCAGGCAGTCAGGCAGCCAGCCAGCCAGTCAGTCAGGCAATCAGCCAGTCAGTCAGGCAGCCAATCAGCCAGCCAGTCAGTCAGGCAGGCAGCCAGTCAGTCAGGAAGCCAGCCAGTCAATCAGGCAGTCAGTCAGCCAGTCAGTCAGGCAGCCAGCCAGCCAGTCAGTCAGGCAATCAGCCAGTCAGTCAGGCAGCCAATCAGCCAGCCAGTCAGTCAGGCAGGCAGCCAGCCAGTCAGTCAGGAAGCCAGCCAGTCAATCAGGCAGTCAGTCAGCCAGTCAGTCAGGCAGCCAGCCAGCCAGTCAGTCAGGCAATCAGCCAGTCAGTCAGGCAGCCAATCAGCCAGCCAGTCAGTCAGGCAGGCAGCCAGCCAGTCAGTCAGGAAGCCAGCCAGTCAATCAGGCAGTCAGTCAGCCAGTCAGTCAGGCAGCCAGCCAGACAGTCAGTCAGGCAGCCAGCCAGCCAGTCAGTCAGGCAGCCAGCCAGCCAGTCAATCAGGCAGCCAGCCAGTCAATCAGGAAGCCAGCCAGTCAATCAGGCAATCAGTCAGCCAGGCAGTCAGGCAGCCAGCCAGCCAGTCAGTCAGGCAGTCAGTCAGTCAGTCAGGCAGCCAGCCAGCCAGCCAGCCAGTCAGTCAGGCAGCCAGCCAGTCAGTAAGTCAGGCAGTCAGCCGGTCAGTCAGGCAGCCAGCCAGCCAGCCAGTCAGTCAGGCAGCCAGCCAGTCAGTAAGTCAGGCAGTCAGCCAGTCAGTCAGGCAGCCAGCCAGCCAGCCAGTCAGTCAGGCAGCCAGCCAGTCAGTAAGTCAGGCAGTCAGCCGGTCAGTCAGGCAGTCAGCCGGTCAGTCAGGCAGCCAGCCAGTCAGTCAGTCAGCCAGTCAGTCAGGCAGCCAGCCATCCAGCTAGTCAGTCAGGCAGCCATCCAGCCAGTCAGTCAGGCAGCCATCCAGCCAGTCAGGCAGCCAGCCAGCCAGTCAGTCAGGCAGCCATCCAGCCAGTCAGTCAGGCAGCCATCCAGCCAGTCAGGAAGCCATCCAGCCAGTCAGGCAACCATCCAGCCAGCCAGTCAGTCAGCCAGTCAGTCAGGCAGTCAGCCAGTCAGCCAGCCAGTCGGTCAGTCAGCCAGTCAGTCAGGCAGCCAGCCAGCCAGTCAGTCAGGCAGTCAGCCAGGAAACCAGCTCCAGTATTGCCAGTCGAATTCACAAAAATATCCCCTAAAGTGTAATAAATTAATATTCCCAAATAATACTTCCGTACGCTATTCCTAGAAAGTTTTCAAAAATTCGTAAGAGTATTCTCCCCAGTGTTGTTGTTAATTTAGCACTGCTAAATTAACAACAACATTGCTAAAATAATAACAGTATTACTCAACATAATAAAGAGAGACGGACGACTCTGTTTATTCCATAACAAAATAAAGGAATACATCGCTAGGAATTATTGCTTGTCAGTCATCACCTCACGCCTGACAAATTCTCAACGGACGGGTTTATTGTGCTCTCTGACACCTGTGTAAATGTTGCCTACCGAATTTATGCACTAAAACAATATATATATTTATATATATATATATATATATATATATATATATATATATATATATATATATATATATATATATATATATATATATATATATATATATATATATCCTCATGCTGGGGACTTTCTGTTGGCTGTTCCCAACTCCAGCCTTGGCACACGTCTCGACCCACAGACCATCCGCATCGGTGTTGCCCTTCGACTTGCCGCCCCTATTCTCGCCGAACACAGGTGTATTTGTGGCAGTGAAGCAGCAGACCGATTCGGGTACCATGGTCTTGTGTGCCGTAAATCCGTGGGAAAGATTGCAAGACATGAGGAGGTTAATAACATTATCAAGAGGAGCCTCACAACAGCTGGATGCCCAGCAGTAAGGGAGCCACCCCAACTATGCAGATCTGATGGCAGCCAGAAGCGTCCAGATGGTATCACCCTTCAAGCCTGGACAGAGGGGAAGCAGGTGGTGTGGGACTATACATGTGCATCTACCTTGGCTGATACCTATCTCCAATACACCAGGGAGGAAGGAGGGGCAGCTGCCAGCTTCAGGGAGTCCCAAAAGTCTAGAAAATATGGAGAACTTGCCCATCATTATATGTTTGTTCCCATAGGCTCAGAGACCCTTGGCTCATGGGGAAAGAGTGCATCTAAATTCCTTAAGGAGCTGGGAAAAAGACTCATCAGGGTAACTAGGGATCCCAGGGCAGCTAGTTTTCTGTTCCAGCGGCTCAGTGAGGCTGTTCAAAGGGGTAATGCCTGCTGTATTTTGGGCACACGCCCCAGCTCTGAGGAGCTGGATGAGATTTTCGCCTTATAATCGGTGATACACACGTAACAACATGCAGCGTATATGCCACCTTTATATCAACAATGTATCTCTTAAATCTTCTGTACCATATTATGTAATAAAATTTACCTATTAGTAAAAAAATATATATATCAAAAGATGGGGTGGTAGGGGAAGTGGAATATTCAAACGGCTTTAGGAAGAAATCCAAATATTTTTCCTTGAAGCCTTTTTATCCACTTCTCCGAGGCTATGGGTCCCACAATTTACACCAGAGGTGGACCCCATCCTATATATATATATATATATATATATATATATATATATATATATATATATATATATATATATATATATATATATATATATATATATATATATATATATATATATATATATATATATATATATATATATATATATATAAATATATATATATATATATATATCGTGCCGAATAGGTAAAATTGGTCAAAACTAATAATTTTGTACCAAAAGTATCTTAGAAAACTTACCTGACCTTATTATAACAAGCGCAATTTCATTTAGCCTAATCCAACTAAATATATTTTAGATAAGTATACAATAATTTAATAATAAACAAACACAATGAAATATATTTTTTTCGTTAGATTCAGAATTTCTGCTAAATTATTGCATGCGCAAATTTTTGCTTGCTGTAATCGGCAAGAAGAGAGTTGTTATTTGAGCCAAAATCGCAAGTTTTACCTATTCGGCACGACATATTTATATTATTGTTTTACCGAGATGATGGAACCTGGATCACTTGAGAGAGGTAAGGAGGCGAGATGAAGACGTAAGTGATGCTGATCTCATCTCACGAGGGTGAGGAAGCTGCTCCCATGGTTGCCATCACTACCAAGCATGGCGACAACCTTCTCCTCTGGGGACCTGGAGCTCAATATTTCTTTTTCTGTGACTCCCCGTACTATTACACCCTTCCTCTCTTTCCATCTCTACCCCCTTATCCTCCCCCCAATCCTCCCCCCTATCCTCCCCCTGTTCTGCCCCCTCTCCTCCCCCTACCCTCCCCCTCTCCTCCCCCTTATCCTCCCCCTCTCCTCTCCCTATCCTCCCCCTTATCCTCCCCTATCCTCCCCTATCATCCCCCTATCCTCCCCTATCCTCCCCCTATCCTCCCCTATCCTCCCCCTATCCTCCCCCTTATCCTCCTCCCTATCCTCCTCCCTATCCTCCCCCTATCCTCCCTTCTATCATCCCCTATCCTCCCCTATCCTCCCC
>NC_091320.1:35468937-35473937 GCF_038502225.1 Cherax quadricarinatus | reverse complement strand
ATTACTTAAACTTAAAAAATATCCTTAAGTCTCCAGCGGTAATTAAAACAAGTTTATACTATTTTTAACCTGTAACCCTTCTGGACGTTACATAATTTATGTCAGCTCTAAGCTCTAATTCTTCAGAAATATGTGTAAATCCTTGCCTCTAGTTGATATTATTACGTAAATCTCCATTCTGTAAATCATTCGTGTAAATATTATGTTGCTGGATAACAGAGCTGAAATTTAGCTGAAACACGTAAGTTAATCTGTGTTTGATGTTTAGGTAACACTCGTTCATTAATGTGAATGTTTAAGTAACACTCGTTCATTAATGTGAATGTTTAGGTAACACTCGTTCATTAATGTGAATGTTTAGGTAACACTCCTTCATTAATGTGAATGTTTGTTTAGGTAACACTCCTTCATTAATGTGAATGTTTAGGTAACACTCCTTCATTAATGTGAATGTTTAGGTAACACTCCTTCATTAATGTGAATGTTTGTTTAGGTAACACTCCTTCATTAATGTGAATGTTTAGGTAACACTCCTTCATTAATGTGAATGTTTAGGTAACACTCCTTCATTAATGTGAATGTTTAGGTAACACTCCTTCATTAATGTGAATGTTTAGGTAACACTCCTTCATTAATGTGAATGTTTAGGTAACACTCCTTCATTAATGCGAATGTTTAGGTAACACTCCTTCATTAATGCGAATGTTTAGGTAACACTCCTTCATTAATGCGAATGTTTAGGTAACACTCCTTCATTAATGTGAATGTTTAAGTAACACTCCTTCATTAATGCGAATGTTTAGGTAACACTCCTTCATTAATCTGAATGTTTAGGTAACACTCCTTCATTAATGCGAATGTTTAGGTAACACTCCTTCATTAATGTGAATGTTTAAGTAACACTCCTTCATTAATGCGAATGTTTAGGTAACACTCCTTCATTAATCTGAATGTTTAGGTAACACTCCTTCATTAATGCGAATGTTTAGGTAACACTCCTTCATTAATGCGAATGTTTAGGTAACACTCCTTCATTAATGCGAATGTTTAGGTAACACTCCTTCATTAATGCGAATGTTTAGGTAACACTCCTTCATTAATGCGAATGTTTAGGTAACACTCCTTCATTAATGCGAATGTTTAGGTAACACTCCTTCATTAATGCGAATGTTTAGGTAACACTCCTTCATTAATGCGAATGTTTAGGTAACACTCCTTCATTAATGCGAATGTTTAGGTAACACTCCTTCATTAATGCGAATGTTTAGGTAACACTCCTTCATTAATCAGTGTTTCACGTTCAGACAAAGATTAAATGATTGTTTCCTGGAAATGTAAATAAGACTGAACTCGCTTTTATGTAAATCCCCTGCCAGTCTGTGTGTGTGTGTGTGTGTGTGCGTGTGTGTGTGTGTGTGTGTGTGTCTGTGTGTGTGTATGTGTGTGTGTGTGTGTGTGTGTGTGTGTGTGTGTGCGTGTGTGTGTGTGTGTGTGTGTGTCTGTGTGTGTGTATGTGTCTGTATGCTCACCTATTTGTACTCACTTATTTGTGGTTGCAGGAGTCGATTCACAGTTCCTGGCCCCGCCTCTTCAATGGTCGCTACTAGGTCCACTCTCTCCCTGCTCCAAGAGCCTTACCTCTGGGACTCGTCTTGTTGGAAACCTTTGGACTTTCTCTAATTTCTTGACGTGCTTGACCAGGTGTGGATTCCAAACAGGTGCTGCATACTCCAGTATGGGCCTGACGTACACGGTGTACAGAGACTTAAACGATTCCATACTGAGGTATCGGAACGCTAATCTCAGGTTTGCCAAGCGTCCATATGCTGCAGCAGTTATCTGGTTGATGTGTGCCTCAGGAGATATGCTCGGTATTATGCTCACCCCAAGATCCTTTTCCTTGAGTGAGGTTTGCAGTCTTTGGCCACCTAGCCTATACTCTGTCTGCGGTCTTGTTTGCCCTTCCCCGATCTTCGTAACTTTGCATTTGGTTGGATTAAATTCGAGACCTGGACAGACTTGACCACATGTCCAGCTTGTCCGGGTCTCTCTGTAGTCCTGCCTGGTCCTCATCTGATTTAATTCTTCTCATTAACTTCACATCATCTGCGAACAGGAACACTTCTGAGTCTATCCCTTCCATCATGTCAGTCACATATACCAAAAATAGCACTGGCACCAGGACTGACCCTTGTCTGAGTGGGTGTGCATGTGTGGATGTGCGTGTATGGATGTGCGTGTGTGGACGTGTGTGTGTGTGTGGGTGTGGGAATGTGTACTCGCCGGCTTGTGTTTGCGAGGGTCGAGACTCAGCTTCTGGCCAGCCTCATTGATCATTTGCTACATATTTCCTCTTCATTGACCCTAATACACAAAAGCGTTCCTCTCCTGGGCACCCGTTCTGTGTCCTTGAATAATGTCAGCTGACACTACTGACACACACACACACACAGTAGTGTCAGCCTCAGCTGACACTACTGTGTCAGTAGTGTCGGTGAGGATATTTAAGTCTTCCAGCAGAGCTGGAGTCACTATCACCTGAATTATATCCAAAATTCATTAGTCCAAAATTAAATACAAAATGTATATGTATTCATTTTGTAAAGAGAAAGTCAAGAAAATGAGAGAGAGAGAGAGAGAGAGAGAGAGAGAGAGAGAGAGAGAGAGAGAGAGAGAGAGAGAGAGAGAGAGAGAGAGAGAGAGAGAGAGAGAGAGACCTGGGGTTGTCAGGGAAACACGACAGGAGTGGACGCTGAAACAAATATGGCGCTGAAAAATAATTCTCGTAATAAACGAGAAGTAGAGTGGAAAACACCTGTAGTTGTACGAGAGGTACAGTGAAAACACCTGTACTTGTACGAGAGGTACAGTGAAAACACCTGTACTTGTACGAGAGGTACAGTGAAAATACCTGTCCTTGTACGAGAGGTACAGTGAAAACACCTGTACTTGTACGAGAGGTACAGTGAAAACACCTGTAGTTGTACGAGAGGTACAGTGAAAACACCTGTACTTGTACGAGAGGTACAGTGAAAACACCTGTACTTGTACGAGAGGTACAGTGAAAATACCTGTCCTTGTACGAGAGGTACAGTGAAAACACCTGTACTTGTACGAGAGGTACAGTGAAAACACCTGTACTTGTACGAGAGGTACAGTGAAAACACCTGTACTTGTACGAGAGGTACAGTGAAAACACCTGTACTTGTACGAGAGGTACAGTGAAAATACCTGTCCTTGTACGAGAGGTACAGTGAAAACACCTGTGCTTGTACGAGAGGTACAGTGAAAACACCTGCTGTTGTACGAGAGGTACAGTGAAAACACCTGTACTTGTACGAGAGGTACAGTGAAAATACCTGTCCTTGTACGAGAGGTACAGTGAAAACACCTTGTTGTACGAGAGGTACAGTGAAAACACCTGTACTTGTACGAGAGGTGCAGTGAAAATACCTGTCCTTGTACGAGAGGTACAGTGAAAACACCTGTACTTGTACTAGAGGTACAGTGAAAACACCTGTACTTGTACGAGAGGTACAGTGGAAAACACCTGTACTTGTACTAGAGGTACAGTGAAAACACCTGTACTTGTACGAGAGGTACAGTGGAAAACACCTGTACTTGTACTAGAGGTACAGTGAAAACACCTGTACTTGTACGAGAGGTACAGTGGAAAACACCTGTACTTGTACTAGAGGTACAGTGAAAACACCTGTACTTGTACGAGAGGTGCAGTGAAAACACCTGTCCTTGTACGAGAGGTGCAGTGAAAACACCTGTACTTGTACGAGAGGTACAGTGAAAACACCTGTACTTGTACTAGAGGTACAGTGAAAACACCTGTACTTGTATGACGAGCAGGTGAAAACATCTGTAGTTGTACGAGAGGTGCAGTGAAAACACCTGTCCTTGTACGAGAGGTACAGTGAAAACACCTGTACTTGTACGAGAGGTGCAGTGAAAACACCTGTAGTTGTACGAGAGGTGCAGTGAAAACACCTGTAGTTGTACGAGAGGTACAGTGAAAACACCTGTCCTTGTACGAGAGGTGCAGTGAAAACACCTGTCCTTGTACGAGAGGTGCAGTGAAAACACCTGTCCTTGTACGAGAGGTGCAGTGAAAACACCTGTACTTGTACGAGAGGTGCAGTGAAAACACCTGTCCTTGTACGAGAGGTGCAGTGAAAACACCTGTCCTTGTACGAGAGGTGCAGTGAAAACACCTGTACTTGTACGAGAGGTGCAGTGAAGACACCTGTACTTGTATGAGAGGTGCAGTGAAAACACCTGTCCTTGTACGAGAGATTCAGTGAAAACACCTGTAGTTGTACGAGAGGTGCAGTGAAAACACCTGTAGTTGTACGAGAGATTCAGTGAAAACACCTGTAGTTGTACGAGAGGTGCAGTGAAAACACCTGTCCTTGTACGAGAGGTGCAGTGAAAACACCTGTCCTTGTACGAGAGGTGCAGTGAAAACACCTGTCCTTGTACGAGAGGTACAGTGAAGACACCTGTACTTGTCCGAGAGGTGCAGTGGAAACACCTGTCCTTGTACGAGAGGTACAGTGGAAAACACCTGTCCTTGTACGAGAGGTGCAGTGAAAACACCTGTCCTTGTACGAGAGGTACAGTGGAAAACACCTGTCCTTGTACGAGAGGTGCAGTGAAAACACCTGTCCTTGTACGAGAGGTGCAGTGGAAACACCTGTCCTTCTACGAGAGGTGCAGTGAAAACACCTGTCCTTGTCCGAGAGGTGCAGTGGAAACACCTGTCCTTGTACGAGAGGTGCAGTGAAAACACCTGTCCTTGTACGAGAGGTGCAGTGAAAACACCTGTCCTTGTACGAGAGGTGCAGTGGAAAACACCTGTACTTATAAGAGAATTACGATACAAAAAACACCTGTACTTGCACGAGAGAGAAATCTTTCAACAACATTTCGCTCCGTCCTTGGACGATGACCAAATCTACAAATCAGTCATGACTTGACAACGGTCCAGC
>NC_091320.1:35453937-35461437 GCF_038502225.1 Cherax quadricarinatus | reverse complement strand
AAATTAGACACATGGGCAAACTCTTGGGTATTATAAGCTGCTTCTCCGCTCATGTGCCGTATTCTATTCAAGACTGATGGACTGAACACATCGATTCAAGGTTGAGGGACTGATTACCTCATTCTCCTCCTGTTCTTCAAGTTTCTCCTACGTATGGACTGATGAAGCCACTGTGTGGCGAAACGTTTCCTCAATAAAGATACCCAAGAGTTGCACATGTGTCTAATTTATCACCTTGCAACATGTTGACCATTGCTAGGAAATATCGTATTATGAACTGTACATAATATCGACAATTCTACTGATAATGGTTGCTGGACAGGCGAAACGTCTGGCTAGTGAGGATACCTGGTGTTGTGCAATCAACATCTGTAATGAAGGTCATGGACTTGCATACATCTATTTCCACTCATGTGTTTAATTTTTTTTTTTAAATCTACCCAGGTGTTTTATTTAGTAACTCTATCTGCCACTTTGACCCACTCACCAACCTGCCACTTTGACCCACTCACCTACCTGCCACTTTGATCCACTCACCTACCTGCCACTTTGACCCACTCACCCACTTGCCACTTCGTCCTACTCACCTACCTTCCACTTTGACCCACTCACCTACCTGCCACTTTGACCCACTCACCTACCTGCCACTTTGACCCACTCACCAACCTGCCACTTTGACCCACTCACCAACCTGCCACTTTGACCCACTCACCTACCTGCCACTTTGACCCACTCACCAACCTGCCATTTTGACCCACTCACCAACCTGCCACTTTGACCCACTCACCAACCTGCCACTTTGACCCACTCACCAACCTGCCACTTTGACCCACTCACCAACCTGCCACTTTGACCCACTCACCAACCTGCCACTTTGACCCACTCACCAACCTGCCACTTTGACCCACTCACCAACCTGCCACTTTGACCCACTCACCTACCTGCCACTTTGACCCACTCACCAACCTGCCACTTTGACCCACTCACCAACCTGACACTTTGACCCACTCACCAACCTGCCACTTTGACCCACTCACCTACCTGCCACTTTGACCCACTCACCTACCTGCCACTTTGACCCACTCACCTACCTGCCACTTTGACCCACTCACCTACCTGCCACTTTGACCCACTCACCAACCTGCCACTTTGACCCACTCACCAACCTGCCACTTTGACCCACTCACCAACCTGCCACTTTGACCCACTCACCTACCTGCCACTTTGACCCACTCACCAACCTGCCATTTTGACCCACTCACCAACCTGCCACTTTGACCCACTCACCAACCTGCCACTTTGACCCACTCACCAACCTGCCACTTTGACCCACTCACCAACCTGCCACTTTGACCCACTCACCAACCTGCCACTTTGACCCACTCACCAACCTGCCACTTTGACCCACTCACCAACCTGCCACTTTGACCCACTCACCTACCTGCCACTTTGACCCACTCACCAACCTGCCACTTTGACCCACTCACCAACCTGACACTTTGACCCACTCACCAACCTGCCACTTTGACCCACTCACCAACCTGCCACTTTGACCCACTCACCAACCTGCCACTTTGACCCACTCACCTACCTGCCACTTTGACCCACTCACCAACCTGCCACTTTGACCCACTCACCAACCTGCCACTTTGACCCACTCACCAACCTGCCACTTTGACCCACTCACCAACCTACCACTTTGACCCACTCACCAACCTGCCACTTTGACCCACTCACCAACCTGCCACTTTGACCCACTCACCAACCTGCCACTTTGACCCACTCACCAACCTGCCACTTTGACCCACTCACCAACCTGCCACTTTGACCCACTCACCAACCTGCCACTTTGACCCACTCACCTACCTGCCACTTTGACCCACTCACCAACCTGCCACTTTGACCCACTCACCTACCTGCCACTTTGACCCACTCACCAACCTGCCACTTTGACCCACTCACTACTTGCCACTTAGTCAAACTTATTTACAGTAAATTTTAGGACTTAAAGTGTTCATTACCTGTCGTGTACAGGTGAAACTCAGCCTTTATGAGCCTCGTGTATACTACAAACTGTAAGCAACACCAGCAGTGGGACTTAAAGGAGAGCTGTCAAGAACACCGATGAAGATAGGCTTTTTTTTAAAGGGGACGGGGTTTCGCTCTGTTTAAAAAGCTTTGTCGTGTTGCCTTGTACCGCGACAACATAAAGTTGGCCGAAGTTAAAGTGTTGCTTCCCGAGGCGACTTTGCTGGTGGTGTTCCCATTTTAACCAGCTTCTACAGCTCGTATGAAAGTGCTTTGTTAATTTAGCAAGAATATCATAATGTTGCTGGTATTTAACATCGACGAGGTTAAGGGAATGAACACTTATCATCAAGGTTAAGGGGCTGAACACTAATCATCAAGGTTAAGGGACTGGACACTTATCATCAAGGTTAAGGGGCTGAACACTTATCATCAGGATTAAGGAACTGAACACTTATCATCAGGTTAAGGGACTGAACACTTATCATCAAGGTTAAGGGACTGGACACTTATCATCAAGGTTAAGGGACTGAACACTTATCATCAGGTTAAGGGACTGAACACTTATCATCAAGGTTAAGGGACTGGACACTTATCATCAGGTTAAGGGACTGAACACTTATCATCAGGTTAAGGGACTGAACACTTATCATCAAGGTTAAGGGACTGAACACTTATCATCAGGTTAAGGGACTGAACACTTATCATCAAGGTTAAGGGACTGGACACTTATCATCAAGGTTAAGGGGCTGAACACTTACCATCAAGGCTAAGGGACTGAACACTTATCATCAAGGTTAAGGGGCTGAACACTTACCATCAGAAAATTTGCTGATGACACCAAAATAGGCCGTCCAATTCATTCTAATGAGGACACTAGAGCACTCCAGGATGATTTGAATAGACTGATGCAATGGTCGGAGAAGTGGCAGATGCAGTTTAATATAGACAAATGCAAAGTTCTAAATGTTGGACAGGTAAATAACCATGACACATATAAACTAAATAATGTAGATCTTAATATTACTGATTGCGAAAAGGATTTAGGAGTTCTGGTTAGCAGTAATCTAAAGCCAAGACAACGGTGCATTAGTGTTCGCAATAAAGCTAACAGAATTCTTGGCTTCATATCTAGAAGTATAAATAACAGAAGTCCTCAGGTTGTTCTTCAACTCTATATATCCTTGGTTAGGCCTCATTTAGACTATGCTGCTCAGTTCTGGTCACCGTATTACAGAATGGATATAAATGCTCTGGAAAACGTACAGAGGAGGATGACAAAGATGATCCCATATATCAGAAATCTTCCATATGAGGATAGACTGAGGGCCCTGAATCTGCACTCTCTAGAAAGGCGTAGAATTAGGGGGGATATGATCGAGGTGCATAAATGGAAAATAGGACTAAATAAAGGGGATGTAAATAGCGTGCTGAAAATTTCCAGCCAAGACAGGACTCGCAACAATGGTTTCAAGTTGGAAAAATTCAGATTCAGGAAGAATATAGGGAAGCACTGGTTTGGTAATAGAGTTGTGGATGAGTGGAACAAACTCCCGAGTACAGTTATTCAGGCTAAAACGTTGTGTAGTTTTAAAAATAGTTTAGATAAATTCATGAGTGGGTGTGGGTGGGTGTGAGTTGGACCTGACTAGCTTGTGCTGCTGAGTCTGGTTCCGTGCTCCTTCCTTGAGTGGAGGTGACCAGACTGGGTGGGTCATTAGGCTAATCGGGGGGGGGAGGACATGGACCTGCTCCGCATGGGTCAGTAGGCCTGTTGCAGTGTTCCTTCTTTCTTATGTTCTAATGTTCTTAAGGGACTGAACACTTACCATCAAGGATAAGGGATTGAACACTTACCATCAAGGTTAAGGGGCTGAACACTTATCAAGGTTAAGGGACTGAACACTTACCATCAAGGTTAAGGGACTGAACACTTATCATCAAGGTTAAGGGACTGAACTCTTACCATTAAGGTTAAGGGACTGAACACTTACCATTAAGGTTAAGGGACTGAACACTTACCATCAAGGTTAAGGGACTGAACACTTACCATCAAGGTTAAGGGACTGAACACTTATCATCAAGGTTAAGGAACTGAACACTTATCATCAAGGTTAAGGGACTGAACACTAATCATCAAGGTTAAGGGACTGAACACTTACCATCAAGGTTAAGGGACTGAACACTTACCATCAAGGTTAAGGGACTGAACACTTATCATCAAGGTTAAGGAACTGAACACTTATCATCAAGGTTAAGGGACTGAACACTTACCATCAAGGTTAAGGGACTGAACACTTACCATCAAGGTTAAGGGACTGAACACTTACCATCAAGGTTAAGGGACTGAACACTTATCATCAAGGTTTGGGACTGAACACCCTTCATCAAGGGAAAAGGACTGAACACTGCTAAGGGACTGAACTCCTCATAATTAACTCTCCACTACTTTCACTGCCTCCAGCATAAACTCACCTCCACAACAGACTGAAGAAATCTACTATACGGACGAAACGCCTCATCAACGAAGCCATCCAAGTGTTGTATATGTATCTTGTACATCAATAACATCAACCAAGAGGAGATGGCTGACACACACACACACACACACACACACACACACACACACACACACACACACACACACACACACACACACACACACACGCACACGCACACACACACGGGGTAAGGGTAGTCCTAGGAAAGGTTGGAGGGAGGGGGTAAAGGAGGTTTTGTGTGCGAGGGCTTGGACTTCCAGCAAGCATGCGTGAGAATGTTAGATAGGAGTGAGTGGAGACAAATGGTTTTCATGACTTGACGTGCTGTTGGAGTGTGAGCAAAGTAACATTTATGAAGGGATTCAGGGAAACCAGTTAGCCGGACTTGAACCCTGGAGGTATTAAGTTTTAAACTAGTGTAGACATGCCTCTGACAACACAGTGATGGAGTGAATGATGATGAAAGTGTTTCTTCTTATTCTATGAGTCGCTTCGTTTCGGTGGGAAACGGCCGACGGATTAATTAAAATAATAATAATAATATTTTGAGGAATTGTTAAATGTTGATGAAGATAGGGAAGCTGTGATTTCGTGTATAGGGCAAGGAGGAATAACATCTTGTAGGAGTGAGGAAGAGCCAGTTGTGAGTGTGGGGGAAGTTCGTGAGGCAGTAGGTAAAATGAAAGGGGGTAAGGCAGCCGGGATTGATGGGATAAAGATAGAAATGTTAAAAGCAGGTGGGGATATAGTTTTGGAGTGGTTGGTGCAATTATTTAATAAATGTATGGAAGAGGGTAAGGTACCTAGGGATTGGCAGAGAGCATGCATAGTTCCTTTGTATAAAGGCAAAGGGGATAAAAGAGAGTGCAAAAATTATAGGGGGGTAAGTCTGTTGAGTGTACCTGGTAAAGTGTATGGTAGAGTTATAATTGAAAGAATTAAGAGTAAGACGGAGAATAGGATAGCAGATGAACAAGGAGGCTTTAGGAAAGGTAGGGGGTGTGTGGACCAGGTGTTTACAGTGAAACATATAAGTGAACAGTATTTAGATAAGGCTAAAGAGGTCTTTGTGGCATTTATGGATTTGGAAAAGGCGTATGACAGGGTGGATAGGGGGGCAATGTGGCAGATGTTGCAAGTGTATGGTGTAGGAGGTAGGTTACTGAAAGCAGTGAAGAGTTTTTACGAGGATAGTGAGGCTCAAGTTAGAGTATGTAGGAAAGAGGGAAATTTTTTCCCAGTAAAAGTAGGCCTTAGACAAGGATGTGTGATGTCACCGTGGTTGTTTAATATATTTATAGATGGGGTTGTAAGAGAAGTAAATGCGAGGGTCTTGGCAAGAGGCGTGGAGTTAAAAGATAAAGAATCACACACAAAGTGGGAGTTGTCACAGCTGCTCTTTGCTGATGACACTGTGCTCTTGGGAGATTCTGAAGAGAAGCTGCAGAGATTGGTGGAAGAATTTGGTAGGGTGTGCAAAAGAAGAAAATTAAAGGTGAATACAGGAAAGAGTAAGGTTATGAGGATAACAAAAAGATTAGGTGATGAAAGATTGAATATCAGATTGGAGGGAGAGAGTATGGAGGAGGTGAATGTATTCAGATATTTGGGAGTGGACGTGTCAGCGGATGGGTCTATGAAAGATGAGGTGAATCATAGAATTGATGAGGGAAAAAGAGTGAGTGGTGCACTTAGGAGTCTGTGGAGACAAAGAACTTTGTCCTTGGAGGCAAAGAGGGGAATGTATGAGAGTATAGTTTTACCAACGCTCTTATATGGGTGTGAAGCGTGGGTGATGAATGTTGCAGCGAGGAGAAGGCTGGAGGCAGTGGAGATGTCATGTCTGAGGGCAATGTGTGGTGTGAATATAATGCAGAGAATTCGTAGTTTGGAAGTTAGGAGGAGGTGCGGGATTACCAAAACTGTTGTCCAGAGGGCTGAGGAAGGGTTGTTGAGGTGGTTCGGACATGTAGAGAGAATGGAGCGAAACAGAATGACTTCAAGAGTGTATCAGTCTGTAGTGGAAGGAAGGCGGGGTAGGGGTCGGCCTAGGAAGGGTTGGAGGGAAGGGGTAAAGGAGGTTTTGTGTGCGAGGGGCTTGGACTTCCAGCAGGCATGCGTGAGCGTGTTTGATAGGAGTGAATGGAGACAAATGGTTTTTAATACTTGACGTGCTGTTGGAGTGGGAGCAAAGTAACATTTATGAAGGGATTCAGGGAAACCGGCAGGCCGGACTTGAGTCCTGGAGATGGGAAGTACAGTGCCTGCACTCTGAAGGAGGGGTGTTAATGTTGCAGTTTAAAAACTGTAGTGTAAAGCACCCTTCTGGCAAGACAGTGATGGAGTGAATGATGGTGAAAGTTTTTCTTTTTCGGGCCACCCTGCCTTGGTGGGAATCGGCCAGTGTGATAATAAAAAAAAAAAAAAAAAAAAAAAAATAATAATAATAATAATAATAATAATAATAATAATAATAATAATAATAATAACAATAATAATAATAATAATAATAATAATAATAATAATAATAATAATAATAATAATAATAATAATAATAATAATAATAATAATAATAATAACAATCTCCAAAGTCAAGTTAAAATCGAAAATCAGTGAAATTAAACCCAGCTTTCTCTAAGTGCCAGTGATTTCGAGGACAGTGCCTTCACAACACTTTGTTTTAAATAGCCTCCATTCAGTCACTTGTCCGGCTGGCACTTTACTGGTGAATAAAAGTAATTCTCTCTCAGCCCGAGTGCAACTTACACTGCACCGCTCCGAGTACTTACGTAGCACCGTTCCGAGTACAACATAGCACCGCTCCGAGTACTTACGTAGCACCGCTCCGAGTACTTACGTAGCACCGTTCCGAGTACAACATAGCACCGCTCCGAGTACTTACGTAGCACCGCTCCGAGTACTTACGTAGCACCGTTCCGAGTACAACATAGCACCGCTCCGAGTATTTACG
>NC_091320.1:35431437-35448937 GCF_038502225.1 Cherax quadricarinatus | reverse complement strand
TGACGGGAAGTACAGTGCTTGCACTCTGAAGGAGGGGTGGAGGTGGGAAGTACAGTGTCTGCAGTCTGAAGGAGAAGTGAGGGTGGGAAGTACAGTGCCTGTACTCTGAAGGAGGGGTGGAGGTGGGAAGTACAGTGCCTGCACTCTGAAGGAGGGGTGGAGGTGGGAAGTACAGTGCTTGCACTCTGAAGGAGGGGTGGAGGTGGGAAGTACAGTGCCTGCACTCTGAAGGAGAAGTGAGGGTGGGAAGTACAGTGCCTGTACTCTGAAGGAGGGGTGGAGGTGGGAAGTACAGTGTCTGCAGTCTGAAGGAGAAGTGAGGGTGGGAAGTACAGTGGCTGTACTCTGAAGGAGGGGTGGAGGTGGGAAGTACAGTGTCTGCACTCTGAAGGAGGGGTGGAGGTGGGAAGTACAGTGTCTGCACTCTGAAGGAGGGGTGGAGGTGGGAAGTACAGTGCCTGCACTCCGAAGGAAGGTTGGAGGTGGAAAGTACAGTGCCTGCACTCTGACGGAGGGGTAGAGGTGGGAAGTACAGTGCCTGCACTCTGAAGGAGGGGTGGGGGTGGGAAGTACAGTGCCTGCACTCTGAAGGAGGGGTGGAGGTGGGAAGTACAGTGCCTGCACTCTGAAGGCAGGGTGGGGGTGGGAAGTACAGTGCCTGCACTCTGAAGGAGGGGTGGAGGTGGAAAGTACAGTGCCTGCACTCTGAAGGCGGGGTGGGGGTGGGAAGTACAGTGCCTGCACTCTGAAGGAGGGGTGGAGGTGGGAAGTACAGTGCCTGCACTCTGAAGGAGGGGTAGAGGTGGAAAGTACAGTGCCTGCACTCTGAAGGCGGGGTGGAGGTGGAAAGTACAGTGCCTGCACTCTGAAGGTGGGGTGGGGGTGGGAAGTACAGTACCTGCACTCTGAAGGCGGGGTGGGGTTGGGAAGTACAGTGCCTGCACTCTGAAGGCGGGGTGGGAGTGGGAAGTGCAGTGCCTGCACACTGAATGAGGGAGGGGTGGGAAGTACACTGCCTGCACACTGAAGGAGGGGTGGAGGTGGGAAGTACAGTGCCTACACTCTGAAGGCGGGGTGGGGGTGGGAAGTACAGGGCCTGCACTCTGAAGGAGGGGTGGAGGTGGGACGTACAGTGCCTGCACTCTGAAGGAGGGGTAGAGGTGGAAAGTACAGTGCCTGCACTCTGAAGGCGGGGTGGAGGTGGAAAGTACAGTGCCTGCACTCTGAAGGTGGGGTGGGGGTGGGAAGTACAGTACCTGCACTCTGAAGGCGGGGTGGGGTTGGGAAGTGCAGTGCCTGTGCACTGAAGGGGGTGGAGTGGGAAGTGCAGTGCCTGCACACTGAAGGAGGGTGGAGTGGGAAGTACAGTGCCTGCACTCTGAAGGAGGGGTGGAGGTGGGAAGTACAGTGCCTGCACTCTGAAGGAGGGGTGGAGGTGGGAAGTACAGTGCCTGCACTCTGAAAGCGGGGTGGGGGTGGGAAGTACAGTGCCTGCACTCTGAAGGAGGGGTGGAGGTGGGAAGTACAGTGCCTACACTCTGAAGGCGGGGTGGGGGTGGGAAGTACAGTGCCTGCACTCTGAAGGCGGGGTGGAGGTGGAAAGTGCAGTGCCTGCACTTTGAAGGCGGGGTGGGGGTGGGAAGTACAGTGCCTGCACTCTGAAGGAGGGTTGGAGGTGGAAAGTACAGTGCCTGCACTCTGAAGGCAGGGTGGAGGTGGAAAGTACAGTGCCTGCACTTTGAAGGCGGGGTGGGGGTGGGAAGTACAGTTCCTGCACTCTGAAGGAGGGGTGGAGGTGGGAAGTACAGTGCCTGCACTCTGAAAGCGGGGTGCGGGTGGGAAGTACAGTTCCTGCACTCTGAAGGAGGGGTGGAGGTGGGAAGTACAGTGCCTGCACTCTGAAAGCGGGGTGGAGGTGGGAAGTACAGTACCTCCACTCTGAAGGAGGGTTGGAGGTGGGAAGTACAGTACCTGCACTCTGAAGGAGGGTTGGAGGTGAGAAGTACAGTACCTCCACTCTGAAGGAGGGTTGGAGGTGGGAAGTACAGTACCTGCACTCTGAAGGAGGGTTGGAGGTGGGAAGTACAGTACCTGCACTCTGAAGGAGGGGTGGAGGTGGGAAGTACAGTGCCTGCACTCTGAAGGAGGGGTGGAGGTGGGAAGTACAGTGCCTGCACTCTGAAGGAGGGGTGGAGGTGGGAAGTACAGTGCCTGCACTCTGAAGGAGGGGTGGAGGTGGGAAGTACAGTGCCTGCACTCTGAAGGAGGGGTGGAGGTGGGAAGTACAGTGCTTACACTCTGAAAGAGAGGTGAAGGTGGGAAGTACAGTGCCTCCACTCTGAAGGAGGGGTGGAGGTGGGAAGTACAGTGCCTGCACTCTGAAGGAGGGTTGGAGGTGGGAAGTACAGTACCTGCACTCTGAAGGAGGGTTTGAGGTGGAAAGTACAGTACCTGCACTCTGAAGGAGTGTTGGAGGTGGGAAGTACAGTACCTGCACTCTGAAGGAGGGTTGGAGGTGGGAAGTACAGTACCTGCACTCTGAAGGAGGGGTGGAGGTGGGAAGTACAGTGCCTGCACTCTGAAGGAGGGGTGGAGGTGGGAAGTACAGTGCCTGCACTCTGAAGGAGGGGTGGAGGTGGGAAGTACAGTGCCTGCACTCTGAAGGAGGGGTGGAGGTGGGAAGTACAGTGCCTGCACTCTGAAGGAGGGGTGGAGGTGGGAAGTACAGTACCTCCACTCTGAAGGAGGGTTGGAGGTGGGAAGTACAGTACCTCCACTCTGAAGGAGGGTTGGAGGTGGGAAGTACAGTGCCTGCACACTGAAGGGGGTGGAGTGGGAAGTACAGTACCTGCACACTGAAGGAGGGAGGAGTGGGAAGTACAGTACCTGCACACTGAAGGAGGGTGGAGTGGGAAGTACAGTACCTGCACACTGAAGGAGGGAGGAGTGGGAAGTACAGTACCTGCACACTGAAGGAGGGAGGAGTGGGAAGTACAGTGCCTGCACACTGAAGGAGGGTGGAGTGGGAAGTACAGTGCCTGCACACTGAAGGAGGGTGGAGTGGGAAGTACAGTGCCTGCACACTGAAGGAGGGTGGAGTGGGAAGTACAGTGCCTGCACACTGAAGGAGGGTGGAGTGGGAAGTACAGTACCTGCACACTGAAGGAGGGGTGGAGGTGGACATACTGCACTTTGGCGGAAGGTCAGAACTTGTACTGGCGCGCCTTTGGCAAGACAGTGGTGGAGTGAGCCATGGTGAATGTGTTCCTTCTTCCTTGTATCACCCTACCTCGATGGAAGACGGCCAGTATATATATATATATATATATATATATATATATATATATATATATATATATATATATAGATATATATATATATATATATATATATAGATATATGTCGTGCCGAATAGGCAGAACTTGCGGTCTTGGCTTAAATAGCAACGCTCATCTTGCCATATAGGACAAGTGAAAATTTGTGTATGCAATAATTTCGCCAAAATCTTTCTGAACCTAACAAAAAATATATATTTGACTGTGTTTGTTTAGTATTAAATTATTGTAAACAAATCTAAAATATATTTAATTGGGTTAGACTAAAATAAATTGCGTTTGTTATAATAAGGTTAGGTAAGTTTTCTAAGTTCCTTTTGGTGCAAAATTATAAATTTTTACATCAACATTAATGAAAAAAATATATCTTTTAACGTATAAGAGAAAATTTTAGAAAAAACATAATTTTAAATTAGTTCTTGCTAAATGACCAGTTTTACCTATTCGGCACGACATCATATATATATATATATATATATATATATATATATACATATATATATATATATATATACATATATATATATATATATATATATATATATATATATATATATATACATATATACATATATACATATATACACATATATATATATATATACATATATACATATATATATATATATATATATATATATATATATATATATATGCAAAAAGATCACTTTAAACAGGTGATTTCAGAATATGCAAAACAACCACTCTGAAAGAATAGAGAAATTCCATAGTTCCTTGATAATGTGAGTAGTCACGAAAGCGCTTGGAATTTCTCTATTCTTTCAGAGTGGTTGTTTAGCATATTCTGAAATCACCTGTTTACTGTGATATTTTTGCATATATATATATATATATATATATATATATATATATATATAGATATAGATATATATATATATATATATATATATATGTCGTGCCGAATATGTAAAACTGGTCAATTAGCAATAACTCATTTAAAATTAAGTTCTTCCTAAAATTTTCTCTTATACGTTTAAAGATATATTTTTTTCATTAATGTTAATGTAAAAGTTTTTAATTTTGCTCCAAAAGGAACTTAGAAAACTTACCTAACCTTATTATAACAAGTGCAATATATTTTAGCCTAACCCAATTAAATATATTTTATTTTTGTTTAGAATAATTTAATACTAAACAAACAACCAAATATATGTTTTTCGTTAGGTTCAGAATGATTTTTGCGAAATTATTGCATACACAAATTTTCATTTGTCCTATATGGCAAGATGATCGTTGCTATTTAAGCCAAGATGGCAAGTTCTGCCTATGCGGCACGACATATATATATATATATATATATATATATATATATATGTATGTATGTATGTATGTATGTATGTATGTATGTATGTGTGTGTGTGTGTGTGTGTGTGTGTGTGTTCCTTGGACTCTTGCTTGTCGGTTTGTGTTTATGCTCTCATCTCTTTTCTCAGTTTTATTTCCTGGTCGTTTACACTTATTTTTCTGTTTATGAGGCTCTCTCTTTCTCTCTCTCTCTCTCTCTCTCTCTCTCTCTCTCTCTCTCTCTCTCTCTCTCTCTCTCTCTCTCTCTCTCTCTCTCTCTCTCTCTCTCTCTCTCTCTTCCGTGTCGTTTTTCAATTTGCTTCTCTTCTTTTTTAATTCCTCAATATTCTTTTCAAATTTCTTTATTTATCTTCGGATTCTCTCTTCACTTGTGGTTCAGCTTATTCTTTTCCTATTCTCTATCTCTTTTTTATTTTTTCTCTCTCTCTCTCTTGACTGTTGGCTTCTTTTTTTATTCTTTTTCATCTTTTTACCAAAGTGTTTCTCTCGTTTGATTTCAATGTTGTGTATTTGTGTGTCGACGTGAGATCAGTGTGTGTGTACTCGCTAGTGTTTACCTGGGTCGAGTCATGGCTCCTGCCCCTGTTTTACAACACCTGTCCACATTTGTCATTGACTTCTAACAAACACTGCTCAGCTATGTGTGTGTGTGTGTGTGTGTGTGTGTGTGTGTGTGTGTGTGTGTGTGTGTGTGTGTGTGTGTGTTTGTGTGTGTACTCACCTATTTGTACTCACCTATTTGTGGTTGCAGGGGTCGAGTCTTAGCTCCTGGCCCCCGCCTCTTCACCGGTTGCTAATAGGCCCTCTCTCTCCCTGCTCCATGAGCTTTATCAAACCTCGTCTTAAAACTGTGTATGGTTCCTGCCTCCACTACGTCATTTTCTAGGCTATTCCACTGCCTTACAACTCTATGACTGAAGAAATACTTCCTAATATCTCTCTGACTCATTTGTGTCTTCAACTTCCAATTGTGGCCTCTTGTTTCTGTGTCCCCTCCCTGGAACATCCTGTCTTTGTCCACCTTGTCTATTCCACGCAGTATTTTATATGTCGTTATCATGTCTCCCCTGACCCTCCTGTCCTCCAGTGTCGTCAGGCCGATTTCCCTTAATCTTTCTTCATAGGACATTCCCCTTAGCTCTGGAACTAACCTTGTCGCAAACCTTTGTACTTTCTCTAGTTTCTTGACGTGCTTTATCAAGTGTGGGTTCCAAACAGGTGCTGCATACTCCAGTATGGGCCTGACATACACGGTGTACAGTGTCTTGAACGATTCCTTACTAAGGTATCGGAATGCTGTTCTCAGGTTTGCCAGGCGCCCATATGCTGCAGCAGTTATCTGGTTGATGTGTGCTTCCGGAGACATGCTCGGTGTTATACTCACCCCAAGATCTTTCTCCTTGAGTGAGGTTTGCAGTCTTTGGCCACCTAGCCTATACTCGGTCTGTGGTCTTCTGTGCCCTTCCCCTATCTTCATGACTTTGCATTTGGCAGGATTAAATTCGAGAAGCCATTTGCTGGACCAGGTGTCCAGTCTGTCCAGGTCTCTTTGAAGTCCTGCCTGGTCCTCATCAGATTTAATTCTCCTCATTAACTTCACATCATCTGCAAACAGGGACACTTCTGAGTCTAACCCTTCCATCATGTCGTTCACATATACCAAAAATAGCACTGGTCCTAGGACCGACCCCTGTGGGACCCCGCTCGTCACAGGTGCCCACTGTGATACATCATTACGTACCATGACTCGTTGTTGTCTCCCTGTCAGGTATTCTCTGATCCATTGCAGTGCCCTTCCTGTTATATGCGCCTGATGCTCTAGCTTCTGCACTAATCTCTTGTGAGGAACTGTGTCAAAGGCCTTCTTGCAGTCCAAGAAGATGCAATCAACCCACCCCTCTCTCTCATGTCATACTTCTGTTATTTTATCATAAAACTCCAGAAGGTTTGTGACACAGGATTTGCCTTCCATGAATCCATGCTGGTTGGCATTCATACTCTTGTTCCGTTCCAGGTGCTCCACCACTCTCCTCCTGATAATCTTCTCCATAATTTTGCATACTATACACGTCAATGACACAGGTCTATAGTTTAGTGCCTCTTTTCTGTCTCCTTTTTTAAAAATGGGAACTACATTTGCCGTCTTCCATACCTCAGGTAGTTGCCCAGTTTCCAGGGACGTGTTGAAGATTGTGGTAAGTGGCACGCACAACATATCTGCTCCCTCTCTAAGGACCCACGGGGAGATGTTGTCCGGTCCCATTGCCTTTGAGGTATCGATGTCCCTTAGCAGTTTCTTCACCTCCTCCTCATCTGTATGTATGTCGTCCAACACTTGTTGGTGTATTCCTTGCTGGTGTCCCCATCTGGTCTGTCCCCCCAGAGTCCTTCCTGACTCTACTGTAAATACTTCCTTAAATCTCGTGTTGAGCTCCTCACATACCTCTTGATCGTTTCTTGTGAGTTCTCCACCTTCTTTCCTCAGCCTTATCACCTGGTCCTTGACTGTTGTCTTCCTCCTAATGTGGCTATACAGCAGTTTCGGGTCAGATTTGACTTTCGATGCTATGTCGTTTTCATACTGTCGCTGGGCCTCCCTCCTTATCTGTGCATACTCGTTTCTGGCTCTTCTACTAATCTCCTTGTTTTCCTGGGTCCTATGCCTCCTGTACCTTTTCCATTCTCTGTTGCACTTAGTTTTTGCCTCCCTACACCTTCGGGTAAACCAAGGACTCGTTTTGTGTGTGTGTGTGTGTGTATGTGTGTGTTTGTGTTTGTGTGTGTGTGTACTCATCTAATTGTACTCACCTAATTGTGGTTGCAGGGGTCGAGACTCAGCTCCTGACCCCGCCTCTTCACTGATCGCTACTAGGTCCTCTCCCTCTCTGCTTCCTGAACTTTGTCATACCTCTTCTTAAAACTATGTATGGTTCCTGCCTCCACTACTTCACTTGCTAGGCTATTCCACTTCCTGACGACTCTATGACTGAAGAAATACTTCCTAACGTCCCTGTGACTCGTCTAAGTCTTCAGCTTCCAGTTGTGGCCCCTTGTTTCTGTGTCCCCTCTCTGGAACATCCTATCTCTGTCCACCTTGTCTATTACCCACAGTATCTTGCATGTCGTTATCATGTCTCCCCTAACCCTTCTGTCCTCCAGTGTCGTCAGTCCGATTTCTCTCAACCTTTCCTCGTACGACATTCCCCTGAGCTCTGGGACTAGCCTTGTTGCAAACCTTTGTACTTTCTCTAACTTCTTGACGTGCTTGACCAGGTGTGGGTTCCAGACTGGTGCTGCATACTCTAGTATGGGCCTAACATACACAGTGTACAGTGTCTTGAACAATTCATTATTAAGGTATCGGAACGCTATTCTCATGTTTGCCAGGCGCCCATATGCTGCAGCAGTTATTTGGTTGATGTGTGCCTCCGGTGACGTGCTCGGTGTTATGATCACCCCAAGGTCTTTCTCCCTGAGTGAGGTCTGTAGTCCTTGTCCATCTAGCCTATACTCTGTCTGCGGTCTTCTTTGTCCCTCCCCAATCTTCATGACTTTGCATTTGGCAGGGTTGAATTCGAGAAGCCAGTTTCTGGACCACATGTCCAGCCTCTGTGTGTGTGTGTTTGCGTGTGTGTGTGTGTGTGTGTGTGTGTGTGTGTGTGTGTGTGTGTGTGTGTGTGTGTGTGCTTGTGTGTGTGTACTCACCTAGTTGTACTCACCTAGTTGAGGTTGCGGGGGTCGAGTCCGAGCTCCTGGCCCCGCCTCTTCACTGATCGCTACTAGGTCACTCTCCCTGAGCCGTGAGCTTTATCGTACCTCTGCTTAAAGCTATGTATGGATCCTGCCTCCACTACATCGCTTCCCAAACTATTCCACTTACTGACTACTCTGTGGCTGAAGAAATACTTCCTAACATCCCTGTGATTCATCTGTGTCTTTAGCTTCCAACTGTGTCCCCTTGTTACTGTGTCCAATCTCTGGAACATCCTGTTTTTGTCCACCTTGTCAATTCCTCTCAGTATTTTGTATGTGTGTGTGTGTGCTTGTGTGTGTGTGTGTGTGTGTGTGTGTGTGTGTGTGCTTGTGTGTGTGTGTGTGTGTGTGTGCTTGTGTGTGTGTGTGTGCTTGTGTGTGTGTGTGTGTGTGTGTGTGTGTGTGTGTGTGTGTGTGTGTGTGTGTGTGTGTGTGTGTGTGTGTGTGTGTGTGTGTGTGTGTGTGTGTGTGAGAATCAGCTGGAACTATCAGCTGTAGTTTATTGTGATAATTTCCTAACAATAGCAAGCGTGGACTCTCCCACTGTTTACTTTACACCGCACCGAGAAATAAATTACCCAAAATGGAATCAGGCACGCAACCTGGCGAATTTATACCCGCGAGTGGACGCAAACACGCGCTTTCACGGACACAAGTGAATGCAGTGCACGCAATTGGGCGCAATCACACTAAAATTGGGATGGGGTGGGATATATAACATATATATATATATATGCGCGTTCCGTATCACTGAAGCTCATTTGGACACGCATAACAATGCGTGTCTGGACATACATAGCCGTGGACACGCACGTTTACACTTCACACGTGGACATGGTCATTATCGTAAAATATTGTCATGAATGACAGGGGGCAGAGGAGGAAGAAGAGGGAAAAGGGGCTGTGGAAATTGAAAAAATGGGAATTAATTGCTTGAGACATGCGTGAGGCTAGGAGCAGTGATTACCTATTTTGCAATTACTGGGGCAGAGCTATGTAAGAGGGAGAGAGAGAGAGAGAGAGAGAGAGAGAGAGAGAGAGAGAGAGAGAGAGAGAGAGAGAGAGATGGCTAAAGGACGAACTGCAGGGATTTCCCAGGTATAACCGGAAGAGAATGTGAAAGATGACGTAGAAAACGGCGTGGAAGAGAACGTGGTAAAGGGCGTGGTAGAGAAAGAGGCAGCCGCTCACTAAGGTCTCATCTCCCACCAACACTGCCCCAGGAAAGCACCTGGTTTCACCAGCAGCAGAACCCACAGCTAGTGAATCAGCTGCGAAACACAAGAGGTGCAAGAAACAGGAGTCCATCCACCCAGACAGACACATAGGCAGTGCTCCCGCTGTCACTGGAGGGGACACACAACTGAGAACTTTCTAGTGGCGTTCCACAAGGATCAGTTTTAGGCCCTCCCTTGTTCATAATTTACATTAATGACCTTGATAAAGGGATTACGAGTGACATGAGCAAGTTTGCTGATGATACAAAGACAGGCCGTATGATTCATTCTGAGGAGGATAGCAAAGAACTGCAGGAGGATTTAGACAAATTAGTGTCTTGGTCTGAAAAATGGCAGATGAAGTTCAATGTGGATAAGTGTAAGGTACTGGTCCTTGGTAATGAAAATAACCCTCGAAGCTATAATCTAGGTGAAGTAGAGCTTGATCATACAGAGTGTGAAAAAGACTTGGGAGTCATGGTAAGCAGAAATCTAAAGCCAAGACAGCAGTGCCTTAGTGTGCGCAACAAGGCCAACAGATTACTTGGATTTATCTCAAGAAGTATAAGTAACAGAAGCCCAAAAGTTATTTTAC
Organism: Cherax quadricarinatus; assembly: GCF_038502225.1. NCBI lineage: Eukaryota > Metazoa > Arthropoda > Malacostraca > Decapoda > Parastacidae > Cherax > Cherax quadricarinatus. Next base: position 35,438,711 of record NC_091320.1, on the reverse strand, counting down.
AGCTCTATACATCACTAGTGAGGCCTCATTTAGATTATGCTGCTCAGTTTTGGTCCCCTTACTACAGGATGGATATAGACTCATTGGAGAACATACAGAGAAGAATGACTAAAATGATTTACTGTGGAAGGAATCTCCCGTATGAAGATAGACTTAAAGCCTTAAATCTTCACTCTCTGGATAGACGTAGAATGAGAGGAGATATCACTGAGGTGTATAAGTGGATGACGGGCATAAACAAGGGAGATATTAATAAGGTATTGAGGGTGTCGAACCAGGTAAGATAACAGAGCAAATGAAGGGGTAGCAGTAATGTTGAAGGATCAGTTATGGAAGGAGAAAAGAGAATATGAATGTGTAAATTCAAGAATTATATGGATTAAAGTAAAGGATGGGTGTGAAAAGTGGGTCATAATAAGCGTGTATGCACCTGGAAAAGAGAGGAATGTAGAGGAGAGAGAGAGATTTTTGGAGATGTTAAGTGAATGTATAGGAGCCTTTGAACCAAGTGAGAGAGTAATTGTGGTAGGGGATCTGAATGCTAAACTAGGAGAAACTTTTAGAGAGGGTGTGGTAGGTAAGTTTGGGGTGCCAGCTGTAAATGATAATGGGAGCCCTTTGATTGAACTTTGTATAGAAAGGGGTTTAGTTATAGGTAATACATATTTTAAGAAAAAGAGGATAAATAAGTATACAAGATATGATGTAGGGCGAAATGACAGTAGTTTGTTGGATTATGTATTGGTAGATAAAAAGACTGTTGAGTAGACTTCAGGATGTACATGTTTATAGAGGGGCCACAGATATATCAGATCACTTTCTAGTTGTAGCTACACTGAGAGTAAAAGGTAGATGGGGTACAAGGAGAATAGAAGCATCAGGGAAGAGAGAGGTGAAGGTTTATAAACTAAAAGAGGAGGCAGTTAGGGTAAGATATAAACAGCTATTGGAGGATACATGGGCTAATAAGAGCATAGGCAATGGGGTCGAAGAGGTATGGGGTAGGTTTAAAAATGTAGTGTTAGAGTGTTCAGCAGAAGTTAGTGGTTACAGGAAAGTGGGTGCGGGAGGGAAGAGGAGCGATTGGTGGAATGATGATGTAAAGAGAGCAGTAAGGGAGAAAAAGTTAGCATATAAGAAGTTTTTACAAAGTAGAAGTGATGCAAGGAGGGAAGAGTATATGGAGAAAAAGAGAGAGGTTAAGAGAGTGGTGAAGCAATGTAAAAAGAGAGCAAATGAGAGAGTGGGTGACATGTTATCAACAAATTTTGTTGAAAATAAGAAAAAGTTTTGGAGTGAGATTAACAAGTTAAGGAAGCCTAGAGAACAAATGGATTTGTCAGTTAAAAATAGGAGAGGAGAGTTATTAAATGGAGAGTTAGAGGTATTGGGAAGATGGAGGGAATATTTTGAGGCATTGTTAAATGTTGAAGAAGATAGGGAAGCTGTGATTTCGTGTATAGGGGAAGGAGGAATAACACCCTGTAGGAGTGAGGAAGAGCCAGTTGTGAGTGTGGGGTAAGTTCGTGAGGCAGTAGGTAAAATGAAAGGGGGTAAGGCAGCCGGGATTGATGGGATAAAGATTTTAAAAGCAGGTGGGGATATAGTTTTGGAGTGGTTGGTACAATTATTTAATAAATGTATGGAAGAGGGTAAGGTACCTAGGGATTGGCAGAGAGCATGCATAGTTCCTTTGTATAAAGGCAAAGGGGACAAAAGAGAGTGCAAAAATTATAAAGGGATAAGTCTCTTGAGTATACCTGGTAAAATGTATGGTAGAGTTATTATTTAAAGAATTAAGAGTAAGACAGAGAATAGGATAGCAGATGAACAAGGAGGCTTTAGGAAAGGTAGGGGGTGTGTGGACCAGGTGTTTACAGTGAAACATATAAGTGAACAGTATTTAGATAAGGCTAAAGAGGTCTTTGTGGCATTTATGGATTTGGAAAAGGCGTATGACAGGGTGGATAGGGGGGCAATGTGGCAGATGTTGCAGGTGTATGGTGTAGGAGGTAGGCTACTGAAAGCAGTGAAGAGTTCTTACGAGGATAGTGAGGCTCAAGTTAGAGTATGTAGGAAAGAGGGAAATTATTTCCCAGTAAAAGTAGGCCTTAGACAAGGATGTGTGATGTCACCATGGTTGTTTAATATATTTATAGATGGGGTTGTAAGAAAAGTAAATGCGAGGGTCTTGGCAAAAGGCGTGGAGTTAAAAGATAAAGAATCACACATAAAGTGGGAGTTGTCACATTTGCTCTTTGCTGATGACACTGTGCTCTTGAGAGATTCTGAAGAGAAGTTGCAGAGATTGGTGGATGAATTTGGTAGGGTGTGCAAAAGAAGAAAATTAAAAGTGAATACAGGAAAGAGTAAGGTAATGAGGATAACAAAAAGATTAGGTGATGAAAGATTGGATATCAGATTGGAGGGGGAGAGTATGGAGGAGGTGAATGTATTCAGATATTTGGGAGTGGACGTGTCAGCGGATGGGTCTATGAAAGATGAGGTGAATCATAGAATTGATGAAGGGAAAAGGGTGAGTGGTGCATTAGGAGTCTCTGGAGACAAAGAACTTTGTCCTTGGAGGCAAAGAGGGGAATGTATGAGAGTATAGTTTTACCAACGCTCTTATATGGATGTGAAGCATGGGTGATGAATGTTGCAGCGAGGAGAAGGCTGGAGGCAGTGGAGATGTCATGTCTGAGGGCAATGTGTGGTGTGAATATAATGCAGAGAATTCGTAGTTTGGAAGTTAGGAGGAGGTGCGAGATTGCCAAAACTGTTGTCCAGAGGGCTGAGGAAGGGTTGTTGAGGTGGTTCGGACATGTAGAGAGAATGGAGCGAAACAGAGTGACTTCAAGAGTGTATCAGTCTGTAGTGGAAGGAAGGCGGGGTAGGGGTCGGCCTAGGAAAGGTTGGAGGGAGGGGGTAAAGGAGGTTTTGTGTGCGAGGGGCTTGGACTTCCAGCAGGCATGCGTGAGCGTGTTTGATAGGAGTGAATGGAGACAAATGGTTTTTAATACTTGACGTGCTGTTGGAGTGTGAGCAAAGTAACATTTATGAAGGGGTTCAGGGAAACCGGCAGGCCGGACTTGAGTCCTGGAAATGGGAAGTACAGTGCCTGCACTCTGAAGGAGGGGTGTTAATGTTGCAGTTTAAAAACTGTAGTGTAAAGCACCCTTCTGGCAAGACAGTGATGGAGTGAATGATGGTGAAAGTTTTTCTTTTTCGGGCCACCCTGCCTTGGTGGGAATCGGCCAGTGTGATAATAATAATAATAAAAATTTAGATTTAGAAAGGACATAGGTAAGTACTGGTTTTCTAACAGAGTTGTGGATGCGTGGAACAGTCTTCCCAGTGGGGTGATAGAGGCTAGGACCTTGGGTAGCTTAAAGAAGATATTGGACAAATATATGAGTGGGAGGGGCTGGGTTTGATTAGTATCACTGGGTACGGTAGTTAATTCTTGGGTAGCTTTGGGTAGAGGTCGTTTTGATAAGGACCTGCCTTGTATGGGCCAGTAGGCCTTCTGCAGTGTTCCTCCATTCTTATGTTCTTATGTAGATACCAGGTGCAATTACTGCAACAAGAGGGGACATAAAAGAAGACCATTGTCATAACAAACAAAAGATTGACAGACAGGATCACCAGTTCTGGTGAACATATGCGCCACCCACCCAGCTACTCCTCTCTCGGATCAGCAGGTATTTTTGTGGGATGAAGTTGAAATCCTTGGGGTGAAATTTTTATTCCAGACTATGAAGAACAACATAGTAAATCTCGCAAACAAGGAAACCAGGAAGCTTACAGCAAGTAGACGTATCTCGCTTCTGCTCGACAGTAGAGGCTACAAGACTCTGTACGAGGCATAAGTACACTCACACATTGAGTATGCACCATTTTGTGATGAATGGTTTGAAAAACCGACAAGTTGAAGATTGAGACACTTATGCAGCATATGGGAATCTTTATTCAGGAAACGTTTCGCCACACAGTGGCTTCATCAGTCCAATACAAAGAGGAAGGAGGAGAGTGAGGTAATCAGTCCCTCAACCTGGAGTCGATGTGTTCAGTCCATCAATCTTGTAGAATGTACAGCATAGGGCCGTAGACGTGGCTTATATGCTGTAGTGAGGCCCTATGCTGTACATTCTACAAGATTGATGGATTGAACACATCGACTCCAGGTTGAGGGACTGATTACCTCACTCTCCTCCTTCCTCTTTGTATTGGACTGATGAAGCCACTGTGTGGCGAAACGTTTCCTGAATAAAGATTCCCATATGCTGCATAAGTGTCTCAATCTTCATCATGCACCATTTTATTGGACTGCCTGTCCCCCATCTCATCTGCGACTTCTTGACAGAATAGATTACAGAACAAGATGACTCATCTCTCGTCTGGACCCAGTATGGACAGATCTGTTATTTCAGCAGAGCCTTCAACACGGAGGGATGTGGGTAGCCTTACTGCTATATTGTCAAGGTACCACACGACTCAACTCCAAGGACAGCCAGCAGACAGATGCTACAAACAACAACTTCACTCTGGCTGTAACCTTCTCCAGAACATCACTTCATCAGAGATCAGTCATTTCTGGAATGCCTCGAGTCTGGAGTATGTTCGTGCAGGACAACAACATCGAAGACATAAGGTCAATTGACCAAATAAAATCGCTGGCCCACAGATGGCCCCGGCTTCATCCAGTTCCCTATTTGTATGTTTCACAACAGTAAATAGGCTTTCAGATGAGCTGAAGTAGGTAACAGCTCTTCACTTGTTCTTGTTAATATAGGTGGTAACTCTTAATCGAACATTGTAAAACCTTGTGTACAACGGAAATCAAACATAGGGGAAAGAAAGAAGAGATTGATGGATTGACTTGTAATCCCATTGACGCCTTCTGTGGGTGGATGATTGCTGCCGGGGGCTGGAATGGCTGGCAGGGCAGAGGAGAGGGAGAAAAATAGGGAGAGAAGAGGGGGGGGGAGAGAGAAGAGCAAAATAGAAGAATAAGGAAGATAGCAGATATGTATGCACTTAAATGTTCAATCCACCTAATGTTTCTCATTCCTTTTCATTCGTCTCTCTTTCTCTCTCAATTATCCTTAACTCTTTTTTTGCTTCTCCCTCCTCTAATTCCATGTTCTCTTTCTTCCCTTGGGTAAAAAATTAAAAACAAGATTTAAAATAAGGAACAGGAGACAAAAGACTAAGAATTAACGCACCATGAGAATGACAACACCAGACATAGACGTCAACAACACCAGACATAGACGTCAACAACACCAGACATAGACGTCAACAACACCAGACATAGACGTCAACAACACCAGACATAGACGTCAACAACACCAGACATAGACGTCAACAACACCAGACATAGACGTCAACAACACCAGACATAGACGTCAACAACACCAGACATAGACGTCAACAACACCAGACATAGACGTCAACAACACCAGACATAGACGTCAACAACACCAGACATAGACGTCAACAACACCAGACATAGACGTCAACAACACCAGACATAGACGTCAACAACACCAGACATAGACGTCAACAACACCAGACATAGACGTCAACAACACCAGACATAGACGTCACCAACACCAGACATAGACGTCAACAACACCAGACATAGACGTCAACAACACCAGACATAGACGTCAACAACACCAGACATAGACGTCAACAACACCAGACATAGACGTCAACAACACCAGACATAGACGTCAACAACACCAGACATAGACGTCAACAACACCAGACATAGACGTCAACAACACCAGACATAGACATCACCAACACCAGACATAGACATCACCAACACCAGATATAGACATCACCAACACCAAACATAGACATCACCAACACCAGACATAGACATCATCAACACCAGACATAGACGTCATCAACACGAGACATAGACATCATCAACACCAAACACAGAGGTCACCAACACCAGACATAGACATCAACACCAGACATAGACGTCAACAACACCAGACATAGACGTCAACAACACCAGACATAGACGTCACCAACACCAGACATAGACATCATCAACATCAGACATAGACATTATCAACACCAGACAGAGACTTCACCAACACCAGACATAGACATCACCAACACCAGACATAGACATCACCAACACCAGACAAAAACATTACCAACACCAGACATAGACATCACCAACACCAGACAAAGACATCATCAACACTAGACATAAACATTACCAACACCAGACATAGACATCATCAACACCAGACATAATACCAACACCAAACATAGACATTATCAACATCAGACATAGACATCATCAACACCAGATATAGACGTCATCAACACCAGACATAGACATCACCAACACCAGACATAAACATTACCAATACCAGACATACACATTACCAATACCAGACACAGACGTCGTCAACACCAGACATAGACGTCAACAACACTAGACCAAAACATCACCAACGAAATATCAAGAAATCGCCAACGAAAGAGGGAGAAATCGCCGACACAAAGGAAGGAGGAGACAGAATAACAAAGAGAATGCGGACACGGGACCGAACGACAACAACATAAACAAAAGACAATAACAAAAGATAGAGCAAGAGACCAATTAAGAAAAATGAAAAAGGAGTAACACAAAAGCAAGAGATTTCTGCCAGAGAGAGATTAACCCAAAGAACAAGACAGACAAAAGAGATAAAGAAACAAAGGAGACAGTAACAGGAGACAGTAACAGGAGAATATGTAACGTGTGACCCCCAGGAGGACACGTGTGTGTGTGTGTGTGTGTGTGTGTGTGTGTGTGTGTGTGTGTGTGTGTGTGTGTGTGTGTGTGTGTGTGTGTGTGTGTGTGTGTGTGTGAGTGTGCGTGTGTGTGTGTGTGTGTGTGTGTGTGTGTGTGTGTGTGTGTGTGTGTGTGTGTGTGTGAGTGTGCGTGTGTGTGTGTGTGTGTGTGTGTGTGTGTGTGTGTGAGTGTGTGTGTGTGTGTGAGTGTGCGTGTGTGTGTGTGTGTGTGTGTGTGTGTGTGTGTGTGTGTGTGTGTGTGTGTGTGTGTGTGTGTGTGTGTGTGTGTGTGTGTGTGTGTGTGTGTGAGTGTGCGTGTGTGTGTGTATGTGTGTGTGTGTGTGTGTGTGTGTATGTGTGTGTGTGTGTGTGCGTGTGTGTGTACTCACCTAATTGTACTCACCTAATTGTGGTTGCAGGGGTCGAGACTCAGCTCCTGGCCCCGCCTCTTCACTGATCGCTAC
>NC_091320.1:35391437-35426437 GCF_038502225.1 Cherax quadricarinatus | reverse complement strand
GTCAGGCAGAACTGCAGGCAGCAGACACTCTGGCTCTGGGAAAGAGGAGCAACACAACTTGGAGATCCAACGTCCTCAACTTGGACATTGAGAGTTAGACACAAACAGACTTAGACACGGCAAAGTTGGGCGAAAAGTTGCGATGGAAACGTCTAGTTTTCTACTGGTTACAGCCGTCAACTAAATCGAAAGTTACAGTGAACAAAGCTGACAGTTACAGTGAACTACAGTGAACTAAACTGATAGTTACAGTGAACCGACCGAACCTCCCCCCCCCCATCAAAAAAAATGTTACTCTTAATTTCCCAAGTTGAAGGAACTAATAATAATAATAATAATAATAATAATAATAATAATAATAATAATAATAATAATAATGACGATGATGATGATGATAAAATAATAATAATAATAATAATAATAATAATAATAATAATAATAATAATAATAATAATAATAATAATAATAATAATAATGACGATGATGATGATGATAAAATAATAATAACACAATAATAATAATAATAATAATAATAATAATAATAATAATAATAATAATAATAATAATAATGAAAAAACTGTCTATTCTCCATATGGGAGGCCAATTTGCACTGCATCTGAGCTTGCGCTCGTAAAATAGTCGGAACGATGTGATAGGAAATAGGCATTAAATGAAATTGGTGGGCCTAGTTCTCCCCCCCCCCCGTCCCCTAACCAAACTTCCAAACTATTCAGATAACTCAAGCTAATTCCCAGCCGTATTCCCTACTGTCATTGCGATTACAAATCAAGAATCAGTTCCGTGTTTTTTTTTGCGGTTCTGTGGATTGTAAGTTTTGTGTGTATGTATTTTGTGTGCGTGCGTGTGTGTGTGCGTGTGTGTGCGTGTGTGTGTGTGTGTGTGTGTGTGTGTGTGTGTGTACTCACCTATTTGTGGTTGCAGGGGTCGAGTCCTAGCTCCTGGCCCCGCCTCTTCACCGGTTGCTACTAGGCCCTCTCTCTCCCCGCTCCATGAGCTTTATCAAACCTCGTCTTAAAACTGTGTATGGTTCCTGCCTCCACTACGTCATTTTCTAGGCTATTCCACTGCCTTACAACTCTATGACTGAAGAAATACTTCCTACTATCTCTCTGACTCATTTGTGTCTTCAACTTCCAATTGTGGCCTCTTGTTTCTGTGTCCCCTCCCTGGAACATCCTGTCTTTGTCCACCTTGTCTATTCCACGCAGTATTTTATATGTCGTTATCATGTCTCCCCTGACCCTCCTGTCCTCCAGTGTGGTCAGGCCGATTTCCCTTAATCTTTCTTCATAGGACATTCCCCTTAGCTCTGGAACTAACCTTGTCGCAAACCTTTGTACTTTCTCTAGTTTCTTGTGTGTGTGTGTGTGTGTGTGTGTGTGTGTGTGTGTGTGTGTGTGTGTGTGTGTGTGTGTTGGGGGAGGGGCGGGGAGAGGAGAGGAGAGAATAAACGAAATTTTGAGTTCGTTCGAAATTCTGGTGGAAATAAATTTTATGACGGGGTAAATTGGGTTTAGGGTTGAGTAAATTTCTTTGCTACTTACGGCGCTGACAGCGTTTTCTAGGAGAGGCCAAGAGTCCTTGAGTGAGTCCTAAAGCAAGTCCGGAGATAAACCGAGATTAAATTGGAGTGCTTCCAAGACTACTTAAGTCCGACATTAGCTGAGAGCAAGGATAAGTCCAACAGTGAGATCAGTCTTTGGACTCAGTTGTCCATGACAAAAGAGTCCAAGACTAAGCTCAAAGACCGAGTGAGGGCACGACTAAGCCCAAAAATCACCCTGAGACTGAAGACATCTTCCGAACTAGTGAAATGAATCTTTCGCACGAGTGGAACATGAGACTGAAGTGAATCCTCACTGCTTCAAGGACCTCCAGCTTGTTCCACTGACGAATCACATAAACAACCCATGGGTGTCTGTATTACCTAAACATCTAGCCTGTACAAAGGGCTTCTTTAGTTGTATAGGGAGGAAAAATTTAAACTTCAGAGGTAGGTTTACCGTCTCCAGTCCCTCAGTCTTGAAAAAAATATTAATCTTCAGTCCCTCAGGATTAAAGGAGTCGCTTTGATGAAGGCGGTCAGTCCCTGAGACTCAGTAGTCTGAACATGCCTGGCTACAGTAGCCTCTAGTAGCAGCACTGTAAGACTTGGCACTGCATGAACTCGTGGCAGTGTCTATGGAAACACTAGCGCCACTGTCTGTGCATAATTAATATTCATGGGAGTCCAGATTGACCTGTTAATTGGGCTGCCGAATGGAGCGTCTTCAGTCAGCTTTCTGAGGACCCTCGACTGACAGCCTCCACGTTTGAAGCTATCAGACTATGATTTGATGGCTTGTTGCATTTGCAACAAACACACACACACACACACACACACACACACACACACACACACACACACACACACACACACACACACACACACACACACAAGTGCAAAGTCATGAAGATTGGGGAAGGGCAAAGAAGACCGCAGACGGAGTACAGTCTAGGGGGCCAGAGACTACAAACCTCACTCAAGGAAAAAGATCTTGGGGTGAGTATAACACCAGGCACATCTCCTGAAGCGCACATCAATCAAATAACTGCTGCAGCATATGGGCGCCTAGCAAACCTCAGAACAGCATTCCGACATCTTAATAAGGAATCGTTCAGGACCCTGTACACCGTGTACGTTAGGCCCATATTGGAGTATGCGGCACCAGTTTGGAACCCACACCTAGCCAAGCACGTAAAGAAACTAGAGAAAGTGCAAAGGTTTGCAACAAGACTAGTCCCAGAGCTAAGAGGTATGTCCTACGAGGAGAGGTTAAGGTAAATCAACCTGACGACACTGGAGGACAGGAGAGATAGGGGGGACATGATAACGACATACAAAATACTGAGAGGAATTGACAAGGTGGACAAAGACAGGATGTTCCAGAGATTGGACACAGTAACAAGGGGACACAGTTGGAAGTTGAAGACACAGATGAATCACAGGGATGTTAGGAAGTATTTCTTCAGCCACAGAGTAGTCAGTAAGTGGAATAGTTTGGGAAGCGATGTAGTGGAGGCAGGATCCATACATAGCTTTAAGCAGAGGTATGATAAAGCTCACGGTTCAGGGAGAGTGACCTAGTAGCGATCAGTGAAGAGGCGGGGCCAGGAGCTCGGACTCGACCCCCGCAACCTCAACTAGGTGAGTACAACTAGGTGAGTACACACACACGCACAATGTAATCCCCATTTTTAAGAAAGGAGACAGAAACGAGGCACTAAACTACAGACCAGCGTCTTTGATGTGCATAGTATGCAAAGTCATGGAGAAGATTATCATGAGGAGAGTGGTGGAGCACCTGGAACGGAACAAGATTATAAACGACAACCAGCATGGATTCATGGAAGGAAAATCCTGTGTCACAAACCTTCTGAAGTTCTTTGACAAGGTAACAGAAGTAAGACACGAGAGAGAGAGAGGTGGGTTGATTGCATATTCCTGGACTGAAGGAAGGCCTTCGACACAGTTCCTCACAGGAGATTAGACCAGAAGCTGAAGGATCAGGCGTGTGTAACAGGAAGGGCACTGCAATGGATCAGAGAATACCTGACAGGGAGGCAACAACGAGTCATGGTACGTGATGAGGTGTCACAGAGGGCGCCTGTGACGAGCGGAGTCCCACAGGGAGGAGTCCTAGGACCAGTGCTATTTTTGATATATGTGAATGACATTGTGGAAGGGATAGACTCTGAAGTGTCCCTGTTCGCAGATGATGTGAAGTTAATGAGAAGAATTAAATCGGATGAGGATCAGGCAGGACTACAAAGAGACATGGACAGGCTGGACACGTGGTCTAGCAACTGGCTTCTCGAATTCAACCCTGCCAAATGCAAATTCATGAAGACTGGGGAAGGACAAAGAAGACCGCAGACAGGGTATAGGCTAGGTGGACAAAGACTGCAAACCTCACTCAAGGAGAAAGAGCTTGGGGTGACAATAACACCGAGCATGTCTCCGGAGGCACACATCAACCAGATAACTGCTGCAGCATATGGGCGCCTGGCGAACCTGATAATAGCGTTCCGATATCTTAGTAAGGAATCGTTCAAGACACTGTACACTGTGTACGTCAGGCCCATACTGGAATATGCAGCATCAGTTTGGAACCCACACCTGGTCAAGCACGTGAAGAAATTAGAGAAAGTGCACAGGTTTGTAACAAGGCTAGTTTCGGAGCTCAGGGAAATGTCCTACGAAGAAAGGTTGAGGGAAATCGGACTGACGACATTGGAAGACAGGAGGGCCAGGGAAGACATGATAACGACATTCATAATTCTGCGTGGAATAGATAAGGTGGACAGAGACAGGATGCTCCAGAGATGGGACACAGAAACAAGGCGTCACAATTGGAAGTTGAAGACTCAGACGAGTCAGAGGGATGTTAGGAAATATTTCTTCAGTCATAGAGTCGTCAGGTAGTGGAATAGCCTAGCAAGTGATGTAGTGGGGGCAGGAACCATACACAGCTTTAAGACGAAGTATGACAAAGTTCAGAAAGCAGAGAGAAGACCTAGTATTGATCAGTGAAGAGGCGGGGCCAGGAGCTGAGTATCGACACCTACAACCACAATTAGGTGAGTACAATTAGGTGAGCACACACACACACACACACACACACACTACAGTCACAGTACACACACAAAACTCCACAATTTAAAAGGAGAGTAGCACCGTAACTCTTGTCAACACCGCCGTTGTTACCTTAATGGCAAATGGAGTGAATAAAAGAGTAGGTCGCCCCCCTGTGGCGTCAGGTGGGCAAGTAATGGTAAAGGGGGGTTTGCACCGCTCGTAACGGTGAAGGGGGATGCTAATGGGAGGTATTAAAGGGTGTGTAAAGAGTATCGAAACAAGGTAGATCGCCCCCCACCAGGAATCCACATCGGGGGTGCAAATAAATCCTAACTGACCCTTCCCTAGGAAAACCTGTGTCATAGTTGGTACGTAGTTTCCAATTAGGTTTCCAAACGATCTTTAATGTGTAATTCAGCACTTTTACAGCACACATCAAACACACACACACACACACACACACACACACACACACACACACACACACACACACACACACACACACACACATATATATATATATATATATATATATATATATATATATATATATATATATATATATATATATATATATATATATACATATATAGGAATAGTTACAGAACAATTTGAAATACGTATTCTTCTTGCCAGAAAATAATAGAATCAGTAGTCACTGCTTCAGTATCAGCTTTCAGCTTCTCCTGAGGACTCTTGAAACCCGTTACAGCCACGACTCTGGCACTGAGGTCATTTGTGACTCAAGCTGGTTTCTTCTCATACATTAAAGACTGTGTCATATTTCGAGAGTTTCTTTCCATACAGATACACACACACATACACAGGAGCTGTGACTCGACCCCTGCAACCACAACTAGGTGAGTACGCAAACACACAAGTTCGATAGATAGACACTGAATTATATTCGCCTCTGTGCATGTATTCTCAACAGGATACGCTGGTTTATTAGGTTTCAAGCCTGTCGACTGTCTGAGGGGTCATGAAGGTTGCCAGTCACCTGTTCACTACCACTCAGAAATAACCAAAATAGGAATTTAAATAAGCTCTCAGTGTATATATACTGAGATATACATACACTACAGAGAATACACTGTGTGTCATCTCTTCACCACCTTTCAAGAATCATTTCTCCTTCTCACTCTCCCTAGCACTCTCCCTCATTCTTACAGTCTCCCTAACACTCCCCTTTCACCCTCTTTAACATTCTTTTTCACACTCTCCCTCACACCCACAAACATTCGTCTCTGACTGCTATAAAACCATTCTCTTCTTATAAGCAAACAAGCCAAGTAAGCGACAGTATCTCGCTCAGTACAGAGCGGCGATGTGTAGCAATTACCTGGCAGTTACGATGGTTTTCTCCTGGACCGAGTGGACCGAACAGGGCAGTTTAACCATTAGGGAACCTGCGCTAAGTGAAATTGGACAGATATATGCTTCTAATGACTATAGATGGGAAAGCCTGTGGGGTGAGGATCGAAATATATAATGTAAATGTGGCATATTTATTTATTATTTTTTTTTTTTTGGGGGGGGAACTAAATTGTTTAAATGGATGTTAAGTTTAAGGTGTTTACTCTCCTATTTGTACTCACCTATTTATGGTTCCGGGGATCGAATCATAGCTCCTGGCCCGGGCTATTTGCTAGTCGCTACTAGGTCACTCTCTCTCCCCCTGCTTCAAGAGCCTTATTGTACCTCTTCTTAAAACTATGTATGGATCACGCCTCCAATTTTTCTCTCTCAAAAGTGTTCCACTTGTGTGTGTATATGTGTGTGTGTGTATACTCACCTAATTGTACTCATCTAATTGTGGTTGCAGGGGTTGAGACTCAGCTCCTGGCCCCGCCTCTTCACTGACCGCCACCACCACCACCACTACTACCATCACCACTACCACCACCTCTACCACCACCACGACCACTACCACCACCACCACTACCACTACCACCACTACCACTACTGCCACCATTACCACCACTACCACCTTCATCACCACCACTACCACCACTGCTACCACCACCACCACCAACACCAACACCACTACCACCACCACCACCACCACCACCAACCACTACCACCTTCACCACCACTACCATCACCATCTCCACTACCACCACCAATAACAGCACTACCACCACCACCAAACACTACCACCTTCGTCACCACCACCACTAGCCACCACTACCACAACCACTACCACCACTACTACCACCACCACCACCACTACCACCACCACTACCACCACCACTACCACCACCACTACCACCGCCACCACTACTACCTTCACCGCCTCCACTGCCACCAACAACACCACCACCAACCACTACCACCTTCGTCATCACCACCACTAACCACCACTAACCACCACTACCACCACCACTAACCACCACTACCACCACCACTACCACCACCACTACCACCACCACTTCCATCACCACCTCCACTACCACCACCATCAACCACTACCACCTTCACCACCACTACCATCACCACCTCCACTACCACCAATAACAGCACCACCACCAACCACTACCACCTTCGTCACCACCACCACTAGCCACCACTACCACCACCCCTACCACTACTACTACCACAACTACTACCACCACCACTACCATCACCACCACCACCACCACCACCACCACTACCACTACCACCACCACAACCACCACCATTACCATCACCACTACCGCCACTACTACCACAACCACTACCACCACCACTACCTCCACCATCACCACTACCACCACCACTACCACCACCACTACCACTACCACTACCACCACCACTACACTGCCACCACACCACCACCATCAACCACTACCACCTCCACCACTAACGACCACTACCACCACCAGTACCACCACCAGAACCAACCACTACCACCACCAGTACCACCACCACTACCACCACCACTGCCATCACCACTACCACCACCACTACCACCACCACTACCACCACCACTACCACCACCACTACCACCACCACTACCACCTCCACTACCACCACCACTACCACCACTACTACTACCATCACCGCCTCCACTGCCACCAACAACAGCACCAACACCACCATCAACCACTACCACCTTCGTGATCACCACCACTAACGACCACTACCACCACCAGTACCACCACCAGAACCACAACCACTACTACCACCACTACCACCACCACTACCACCACCACTGCCATCACCACTACCACCACCACTACCACCACCACTACCACCACCACTACCACCACCACTACCACCACCACTACCACCTCCACTACCACTACCACTACCACCACCACTACTACCATCACCGCCTCCACTGCCACCAACAACAGCACCAACACCACCATCAACCACTACCACCTTCGTGATCACCACCACTAACGACCACTACCACCACCAGTACCACCACCAGAACCACAACCACTACTACCACCACTACCACCACCACTACCACCACCACTGCCATCACCACTACCACCACCACTACCACCACCACTACCACCACCACTACCACCACCACTACCACCTCCACTACCACCACCACTACCACCACCACTACCACCACCACTACCACCACCACTACCACCACCACTACCACCACCACTACCACCACCACTACCACCACCACAACCACCACCACTACCACCACCACTACCACCTTCATCACCACCATCCACTACCATCACCACCACCATCAATAGCACCACCACTACCATCACCACCACCACCAATACCACCACCACCACCACCACCAAAAACCACCACCAACCACTACCACCTTCGTCACTACCACCACTACCACCACCACTACCATCTTCATCACCACCATCACCACCACCACCAATACCACCACCACTACCACTACCACCACCACTACCACCACCACTACCACCACCACTACCACCACCACTACCACCTTCATCACCACCATCAACTACCATCCACTACCATCACCACCACCCCCACTATCACCACCACTACAACCACCACTACCACTACCACCACCACTACCACCACCACTACCACCACTACTACCAACACCACTACCACCTTCATCACCACCATCAACTACCATCCACTACCATCACCACCACCACCAATACCATCACCACCACCAACCACTATCACCTTCGTCAGCACCACCACTACCATTACCACCACCACCACCACCACCACCACCACCACCACCACCAACAACAACAACAACAACCACTACCACCTTCGTCACCACCACCACTACCACTATCTCTCCCACAGTAACTCACCCTCAGCATTATCAAAAGCTTCACAACTCACTGAGACAATGAGAGGAAATTATCAGGACTGCCACAGAGGGCTTTTGTTGGTTCTCAAGAAAGTGTTAAGTCACTCACTGTAGCTCAGCCTGTGTTACTCCAGCCGTGAATACTGTTGCTCAACTTTTAGCAGTGATTTAATAACTCTCTCTCTCTCTCTCTCTCTCTCTCTCTCTCTCTCTCTCTCTCTCTCTCTCTCTCTCTCTCTCTCTCTCTCTCTCTCTCTCTCTCTCTCTCTCTCTCTCTCTCTCATTTACTGCATTTCCTTCACCTACGTTCTGATGGGCGATAGATTGTCTTGTTGCTGGTGAAGAGTTCCTGATCCAGTAGATTGATGCCTTCATATGATAATGAGTAAGTTGATAACTATATATTGAAGTGCTGGTTGATGTCTTCTTACACTGATGTGTTGGTTGATGTCTTCTTACACTGATGTGTTGGTTGATGTCTTCTTACACTGATGTGTTGGTTGATGTCTTCTTACACTGATGTGTTGGTTGATGTCTTCTTACACTGATGTGCTGATTGATGTCTTCTTACACTGATGTGCTGGTTGATGTCTTCTTACACTGATGTGTTGGTTGATGTCTTCTTACACTGATGTGCTGGTTGATGTCTTCTTACACTGATGTGTTGGTTGATGTCTTCTTACATTGATGAGCTGGTTGATGTCTTCTTACACTGATGTGTTGGTTGATGTCTTCTTACACTGATGTGTTGGTTGATGTCTTCTTACATTGACGTGTTGGTTGATGTCTTCTTACACTGGTGTGTTGGTTGATGTCTTCTTACACTGGTGTGTTGGTTGATGTCTTCTTTCACTGATGTGCTGATTGATGTCTTCTTACACTGATGTGCTGATTGATGTCTTCTTACACTGGTGTGTTGGTTGATGTCTTCTTACACTGATGTGTTGGTTGATGTCTTCTTACACCGATGTGCTGATTGATGTCTTCTTACACTGATGTGAAGGAGAGGCAGGTGGGAGGGAGCAGTGAGAGAAGCAGTGAGGAGGGGCGTGAGAGGAGGGCAGTGGAGGGAACAGTGAGGAGGGCGGTGGGAGGAGCAGTGGGAGGGACAGTGAAGGGCAGAGGAGGGCAGTGAAAGGAGGGCAGTGAAGGGCAGTGAAGGGCAGTGGGAGGAGCAGGTGAGGAGGGCAGTAAAGAAAGGGCAGTGAGGGAGGGAGGCGGAGGAGCAGTGAAAAGAACAGGTGGGAGGGCAGGTGGGAGGAGCAGGTGGGAGGAGCAGTGAAGGAGCAGTGAGGGAGGGCAGTGAGGGACAGTGGGAGGAACAGTGAGGAGGGCGGAGTGAGGGGCAGGTGGGAGGGGCAGTGGGAGAGCAGTGAGAGGAGAGCAGTGGGAGAAGGAGCGGAGGAGCAGTAGGAGGCAGTGGGAGGGAACAGTGGGAGGAGGGCAGTGGGAGGAGCAGTGGGAGGGAGGTCAGTGGAGGAGGCAGGTGAGGGAGACGTGGGAGGAGCAGTGAGAGAAGCAGTGGAGAGGGCAGTGAGGAGGGGGCAGTGAGAGGAGGGCAGTGGGAGACAGTGAAAGGGAACAGTGAAAAGGAAGCAGTGGGAGGGCAGGTGGAGGAGCAGTGAGGAGGAGCAGTAGGGAGGAACAGTGGGGAGAGCAGTGGGAGGAGCGTGAGGGGAGCAGTGAGGGAGCAGTGGGAGGGCATGAGGAGAGGTGAGGAGGGGCAGGTGGGATGGAGCAGGTGGGAGGGCAGTGAGGGAGGAACAGTGAGGGGACAGTGGGGAGATGGAGGAGGGCAGTAGGAGGAGCAGTGGGGAGGGAGGGCAGTGAGGAGGGCAGTGGGAGGAGGGCAGTGAGGAGGGCAGTGAGGAGGGAGTGGAGGAGGCAGTGAGGAGGGCAGTGGAGGAGCAGTGAGAGGGCGGAGGGAGGGGCAGTGAAAGAAGGGCAGTGAGGAGGGCAGTGGGGAGGAGCAGGTGGGAGGAGCAGTGGAGGGCAGTGAGGAGGGCAGTGAGAGGAGCAGTGAGAGGAGCAGTGAAAGGAGCAGTGAAAGGAGCAGTGAAAGGAGCAGTGGGAGGGCAGTGAAGGACATGAGAGGAGCAGTGAGGAGGAGGGCAGTGAGAGGCAGTCAGGAAGGACAGTCAGAGGAGCAGTTCAGAGGGCAGTAGAGGGAGGGCAGTCAGGAGGGCAGTCAGAGGAGCAGGGGTCAGAGGAGCAGTGAAAGAGGAGTGAGGAGGAAGCAGTGAAGGAGGGCAGTGAGGAAGGGCAGTGGAGGGCAGGTGGGAGGGCAGTGAGGGCAGTGGAGGGCAGTGAGAGGGCAGTGGAAGGGAGGAACGGTGGGGAGGGCGAGGAGCAGGGGTGAGAGGAGCAGTAGAGGAGCAGGTGAGGAGCGAGGGGAGCAGTGGGAGCAGTGGGAGGGCAGGTGAGGAGGCAGTGGGGCAGTGGGAGAGCAGGAGGAGCAGTGGAGGAAGCGGTGAGAAGAAGGCAGTCAGGGAGAGCAGTGAGGACAGTGAGGAGCAGTGGGAGGAGCAGTGAGGAGGGGCAGTGGGAGGGCAGTGAGAGGAGCAGTGGGGGAGGAGGGCAGTGAGGAGGAACGGTAAGAGGGCAGTAGAGGAGCAGTGGAAGGGCAGTGAAAGGAGCAGTGAGGGAGGGCAGGTAGGAGGAGCAGTGAGAGGAGCAGTCAGAGGAGCAGTGAGGGCGTGAGGAAGCAGTGAAGGACAGTGGAGGGCAGGTGGAGGAGCAGTGAGGAGCAGTGAGGCAGTGAGGGAGGGCAGTGAGAGGAGCAGTGAGGGAGCAGGTGGGAGGGCAGTGAGAGGAGCAGTGAGGAGCAGTGAAGGACAGTGGAGGGCAGTGGGAGGGCAGTCAGTCAGAGGAGCAGTCAGAGGAGCAGTCAGAGGAACAATGCGAGGAGCAGTGAGAGGAGCAGTGAGACGAGCAGTGAGAGGAACAGTGAGAGGAACAGTGAGAGGAGCAGTGAGAGGAACAGTGAGAGCAGAGTAGCAGTGCAGTGGAGCAGTGAGGAGCAGTGAGGGCAGTGAGGAGCAGTGGGAAAGGAGCAGGAGGAGGAGCAGTGGGAGGGCAGCGAGAGGGAGGAGCAGTGAGAGGAGCAGTGAGAGGAGCAGTGAGAGGAGCAGTGAGAGGAGCAGTGAGAGGAGCAGTGAGAGGAGCAGTGAGAGGAGCAGTGAGAGGAGCAGTGAGAGGAGCAGTGAGAGGAGCAGTGAGAGGAGCAGTGAGAGGAGCAGTGAGAGAAGCAGTACTGGGTAGAGATGGTCAGAAGATTTTGGAATATAATTTCTGACAAATCCTCCAGTGTTGTCATGAACCCGACTCAAAGTTGTGAAGGATGCAAGTTGTAACAACTGCAGCAGCAGATGCAAGACAGAGGGGAAGATTCTGCAGCAAAAAATACGTGAAAGATGGATGGCCTGTAGCAAACCATATCACGGGTGGGGTTTGAACCCGCGGTAAGAGAGTCTGTAAACTCCAGACCGTCGCTTTAGCCACTGGGCCAGTTAGAATTCGTCACGGCCATGATAGCGGGAGATTCGTCTGAAAAAAAACTTGCATTCGTGGACACAGTGGTGCCTATGCTAACCTTCCTGTGGTGTAGAAATATACTTAATTGGACGAATCTTATTGAAGCTAGCTGGCCCAATGTCATTACGATTTCGTGGGTCAGGTCTGTAGCAGTATGTAGGCAAGACAATAGGCCTACGGAAAGACACACAAAAGATGGTAGTGCCACAGCAGGACGAGAAGAATGATGAAGGTTCCACAGCAGAATAGAGAAGAAAGATGGCTGTTGCTGCTGTTGCTGCTGTTGCCGCTGCTGCCACTGCTGCCGCTGCTGCCACTGCTGCCGCTGCTGCCGCTGCTGCTGCTGCTGCTGCCGCTGCTGCCGCTGCTGCCGCTGCTGCCGCTGCTGCCGCTGCTGCCGCTGCTGCCGCTGCTGCCGCTGCTGCCGCTGCTGCCGCTGCTGCCACCTCAAGTTCAACACAAGACTAACCTTCAACAAAACTCATACCATGTCGCAGATTATTTTGTGTTTCTTGAGATGCCTCCAGATGACGCAGAAGTTTTCCCTTCCCTTACAATGGTCCCCATAACTCTGGAGATGGATGAGGGGGGCAGCTTATGGAACTCCAGCTTAATAGGGAGAGCTCTCCGGCTGTCCTCTAGGAGAGAAGTGCACTTCCCCAAGCTTCCTCGAGTCAGGATATGAGAAAACTGAACAACAAATCCTCAGATTGTGAGAGGTTCTGACTCACATTAGTAAATTTTGTACAGGTTTGTCTCCGTGTTAGGCTATTAGATCCTTTCACAAATAACTACCTTAAATGTTTGGCTTCCTTATACATTTACCTTCCTTACATATTTAGCTTCTATACACAATCTTTCATACTTATGTTCACATGTCTTATATTCCTATAATATAATGGAGATTGAAATATTATTTAAAGTTCCCATCTATCGGTCTTGCCCTTCGTCTATTTAGTTATACAATTTTCTTGACACATATTTATGTCTATCGACTAGACGAGGATGATTAAGGAATAAATATATATGTCTATTGACTACAATTGACAAGCATTTAAGGTATGCAAATGCATGTCTATCGATCTACAATAGACAAGCATTTAAAGTACACAAAGGCATGTCTATCTACTACATTAGACAAGCATCTGAGGTACACAAATGCATGTCTATTAGTACACAAGGGTAACTAAGGTTATCTTATATCTGTGCACCCAGGTGGATGACCCAGGGGTTGCCCAAAGGGGCGGGAGAGGGGGGGGCAGCTTTGTTTGTTCTAAGGAACGGATGTTCCTTAGAAAAAACGAATTCGTAAAAACGAATTCGTAGAAAACGAATTCGTAAAAAAAGGCCTCTCCTCCGAGAGGCCTTTTTTTACGAATTCGTGTGATTAAAATGTCAAAAAAAAATCTGATAACAGTAAGAACAGCTGAATAAGTAATAACAACAAAAGCAAATCAAAAGTTTTTATATTTTTGAAAAAAAAGTCTTCAGTCAGCAGTAAGGGACTGATATCCCTGTAGTAAGATTTGAGGACTGATTACCTTGTATCAAGACTGAGGGACTGATCACCTCGTATCAAAACTGAGGGACTGATCACCTCGTATCAAAACTGAGGGACTGAACCTCTCAATACATCATTCACGGTCTCGTGCAATTATCCTCCTTATTAGACTGATAAAGCCACCACTGATGGGCGAAACATCTCCACAATAAAGACATCCCAAGAGCTACCCTTGTGCCTTATTCATCTTCCTCTATAACTGTCTCTATAACCAGTAACAGCATCATAACAACCTCGCATAACAGTAACTATCATAATCTCCTCAAGGCGTGTGTAACCCAGAACACCATCTGCCACATTACGAGTCATTAAGAAGACTAAAATATTCCCACAACGACCTCTACCATCGACTTTGTGTACGAAGTAACTCATTATCACCTCTAGCTACCCAAAAAGAATATATATATATTGATACTAAAGCCATGGTAATACAATGACATTAGCCTTACTAAGTTGTACTAGGCGCAGTACACACGCTGGTTGCGTCTGACGACGGATAGTAGGGTCGTGTCTTAGTGGATTTTAATGGATTTATGGGATTGTTTACGTCTCTCCTCTGAGCTGTGAGATCCTGTAAATTCTTTGCAGTGTTGTGGGTACCTCCATCATGTGTTATTTCTACAAGAAATAATACATAAATAATAATAATAATAATAATAATAATAATAATAATAATAATAATAATAATAATAATAATAGGAGATAATAGGAATGGGGAGAGAATTAGGTGTAGGAAATGGGGATGAGTAGGGAAATGGGAAGAGAATTGAAGAGGAGGCGAAACTAAAGTAATGGTTACATTGAATGGTAGATAGAGAGATAAAGAGAGAGAGACAGAGAGAATAAAAGAAGGGGAGATAACAGAAACAAGATTCATTAAGTAAAAACGGATGAAACGGAGATAAATATTTGAAAGTGTGAAGTGAGTGAAGAGAGAGAGAGAGAGAGAGAGAGAGAGAGAGAGAGAGAGAAATTAAAGCAATAAAAAGAAAAAAATAGAATATCCAACAGGTGGTGATGGACGACTGACACACAAGGGGAAGAAAGAGGGGAAAGAGAGAGAGAGGTAAAAGCGGCGGCAGTGAGAGTGAAGATGATGAATAGAACAGGTGGAGAAAACAGAAGAAAGAATAAGTGGGAGGAGGTAAAAATAAAAGGTACTTAGCGAGGGAAAAGAAGGATGTGGGAGAGAGAGAGAGAGAGAGAGAGAGAGAGAGAGAGAGAGAGAGAGAGAGAGAGAGAGAGAGAGAGAGAGAGAGAGAGCAACCAGGGAATTCCATAGAAAATTATCTGAGAACAAGGTGATGGAAGGATCAGAAAAAAACCTAGACAGTAAAAGACTGGATATAAAACTGGAGGGAGGGAGTAGAGAGGAAATAAACGTGTTCATGTATCAGGGAGTGGACTTGTCTGCGTAAGGTTGTGTGAAATACAAGGTGAACCATGTTGCTTACTAGGGAAGGAGGTACAAGACTGTAGGTGCATTAAAGCATCTATGGAGACAATTAATTTGATCCATGAAGGCAAGTAGAGAAACGTACCGGAGCATAGTGCTACCAACACTCTTGTATGGGTATGAAGCATGGGTTTTAAACGTTATACCGAGGAGGAAAAAGAAGGCAATGGAGATGTCGTGTTTGAGGGCGATGTGTGGTGTGTACATTTCGTAGAAAATTAGAAACTTGGAGTGAATAGGAAGTGTGGGATTACCGGAAGTAGAATTCAGCGGATTGGAAGTCCAACAGGCTATTGTGAGTATGTTAGGCGTGAGTGGAGGCTAATAGTTTTAGTGACTTGACGTGCTGTTGGAGTGTGAGCAGGTGACATTCAACGAGTGGGTGGTACAGCGCCTGCACGCTGCACGACGGGTCAGGAGGTTGCAGCTTGGACGGGTCTCTGAGCCGTGATGGACGACATTTTTGGCCAGACAGTGGCTGAATGAGTGACATTATTATGAGTAGTATTAATAGTAGCAGTAAGCTTACTATAATATATATATATATATATATATATATATATATATATATATATATATATATATATATATATATATATGTCAAAGCCTTGAATAGGCAGAACTTGTATCTTGGCTTAAATAGCAACGCTCATCTTGCCATATAAGACGAGTGAAAATTTGTGTATGCAATAACTGCCAAAATCATTCTGAACTCCAATGAAAAAATATATTTTACTGTGTTTGTTTAGTATTAACTTAATGTAAACAAATCTAAAATATATTTAGTTTAATTGGGAAGCTAAAATAAATTGTTCTTGTTATAATAAGGTTAGGTGTTTTCTAAGATTCTTTTGGTGCAAAATTAAAATTTTTTTACATTAATATTAATGAAAAAAATATATCTTTAAACGTACAAGAAAATTTTTAGAAAGGACTTAATGTTAAGTGAGTTCTTAAGTAATTGACCAGTTTTACTATTAGGACGATATATATATATATATATATATATATATATATATATATATATATATATATATATATATATATATATATATATATATATATATATATATATATATATTTATATATATATATATATATATATATATATATATATATATATATATATATATATATATATATATATATATATATATTATATATATACATATATATATATATATATATAAAGGAAACAGAAGAGAGTAAATAATTTATAAAAGCAATATATTAGCAGGAGTAAGGAGACTCCCAAGGGAAGAGTGTGGCTGGTACACGTCCATTAGTGTTTTCCCCTCTTCTCTTCCTCTGTTTACCCCCTAACCTCCTGCCTCTCCTATTCTCTTGTTCTTTTTCTTCCTCTCCCTCCCATCTCCTCATTCTCTCCTCATAACTCCTCTATATAAAGATTTATATGTGCTTGGTTGTCCTTTTTTTTATTGCTGGCACTTCCTGGCTATTATCAGTTCTCTCTCTTCTTTTAATTCTAACTTTAGTAAATTTGTATATATATATATATATATATATATATATATATATATATATATATATATATATATATATATATATATATATATATGTATATATATATATATATATATATATATATATATATATATATATATATATATATATATATGTGTGTGTGTGTGTGTGTGTGTGTGTGTGTGTGTGTGTGTGTGTGTGTGTGTGTGCAATATATATATAGATAAAAAAGAATTTTGAAACGTCATAGCAATACTGAAAACAGGAATAATTTTTTTTTTTTTTTCCTTGGAAAATACAATGAACCAAAAATCTTGAGTCTCACTGTAGGTCAGTTTCCTGAGGGACTTAATAAGACGAGACGTGTGTAAGGGGGAGGGGGGAGTGGGGAGGGGGAGGGGGGAGGGGTTAGGGGGATGGGGGGGGAAGGGTTTAGGAAAAGAGGGGTATTCGTGGGCAGTGATTTACAGCGTCTCTCGAAAGGGATCGTGAATGTAAATGTGTAAATTATGTAAACGTGCCAACACCACGGGTACAATTCTTTCAAGCAGTCTGTTGCTGGCTTTGAGGAATGGGTGAGTCTTTGTGTCTGTCCGTCTGTCTGTCTGTGGGTGAGTGCATGGCGTGTATCCCTGTGGGTGTTTGGTGTTTGTTGGTGTTTGGTGATATTGCTATTGGCAGGTGTTTGGAGTGTGTGTGTGTGTGTGTGTGTATGATAACTATTTTCAATGTTATCTTAATACTAGCCAGATGGCTCTTGCTCCAATTACCCATCACCCATTAATTAACCCCTTTCTAAGGGGTTTTAACAAAGACACCCCTGAAAACGAATTTTTCAGCCCCCATGAATCTCCGTATTTCAGAGTGCCAAACACACCACTGGTTTGCATGCCCAGGAATAAAACAAAACCAAGGTTTAAATATTTGTTTCATGCGAACACAAAACATGTACCAAGAGCATCAAACCCCAGGCACACACACAGCAAGCATCGACCTCTCTCTGTGTTTATACTCAGGCTCCTCTACCTACCCTCTGCCTCCTGTGTATACATTGGCGTTTGTGATTTCTCTGTTTACCAAACGAAAATTTAATTGATTGCTCTCCCTGCATGCAGATAGTTCCTGATGTGGAGAGAGAGAGAGAGAGAGAGAGAGAGAGAGAGAGAGAGAGAGAGAGAGAGAGAGAGAGAGAGAGAGAGAGAGAGAGAGAGAGAGAGAGAGAGAGAGAGAGGAAGAGAGAGAGAGAGGCAAGGAAGGGGTTTGCTGATAGCATTCAACATACTGCGCCACTTCAGTTCACCATTATACCTAGGCTTCAGCAACTCACGTACACTTCCCAATGAGAAGCAGTCAAAGAACACGTCAGAGAACACCTCCAAGAACACGTCAGGGAACACCTCCAAGAACACGTCAGAGAACACCTCCAAGAACACGTCAGAGAACACCTCCAAGAACACGTCAGAGAACACCTCCAAGAACACGTCAGAGAGCACCTCCAAGAACACGTCAGAGAACACCTCCAAGAACACGTCAGAGAACACCTCGAAGAACACGTCAGAGAACACCTCCAAGAACACGTCAGAGAACACCTCCAAGAACACGTCAGAGAACACCTCCAAGAACACGTCAGAGAACACCTCCAAGAACACGTCAGAGAACACCTCCAAGAACACGTCAGAGAACACCTCCAAGAACACGTCAGAGAACACCTCCAAGAACACGTCAGAGAACACCTCCAAGAACACGTCAGAGAACACCTCCAAGAACACGTCAGAGAACACCTCCAAGAACACGTCAGAGAGCACCTCCAAGAACACGTCAGAGAACACCTCCAAGAACACGTCAGAGAGCACCTCCAAGAACACGTCAGAGAACACCTCCAAGAACACGTCAGAGAACACCTCGAAGAACACGTCAGAGAACACCTCCAAGAACACGTCAGAGAGCACCTCCAAGAACACGTCAGAGAACACCTCCAAGAACACGTCAGAGAGCACCTCCAAGAACACGTCAGAGAACACCTCCAAGAACACGTCAGAGAACACCTCCAAGAACACGTCAGAGAACACCTCGAAGAACACGTCAGAGAACACCTCCAAGAACACGTCAGAGAGCACCTCCAAGAATACGTCAAAGAACACCTCCAAGAATACGTCAGAGAACACCTCCAAGAACACGTCAGAGTACACCTACAAGAACACGTCAGAGAACACCTCCAAGAACACGGCAGAGAACACCTCCAAGAGCACGTCAGGAAGCCAGAATTCTCTTTCCTTCTGGAGAGAAGGATGGTCTTGAAGGCAGGATGGCACAATAGCCAATATCTTAGCTTAAGCTAAACTCCCAAAAATAGTTCTTGTCAATAGCTCTTATTTTATATTTGATGACCATTTTGTCGTCACCTAATTTCATTTTTACTATTAACTATATACACACACTGACACACACACACACACACACAAACACGATAAATATACACGCACTGACACACACGCACACTGAATAAACAGAAGAATGGACGAGAGGCTCGAACCGTGGTCTCAAAATTGACAGATCCATCGCCCTATCGGCTTGGCTACCGGGATTCTAAGTGGGAAGATTCGGAACTAATAATGACTGTACTATATTCCGCCAGAGGCATCAACTGTAGAGGAATGGACTTGACAATTTTGGGACCACGGTTCGACCCCCTCGTCCATCCTTCTGTTTATTCATTGACAGTCGTTCATTACGACTTAAAAAATGTGTTCATATATATATATATATATATATATATATATGTATATATATATATATGTATATATATGTATATATATATGTATATATATATATATATGTATATATATATATATATGTATATATATATATATATATAGGTAGTAGGTTGGTAGACAGCAACCACCCAGGGAAGTACTACCGTCCTGCCAGATGACTGTGAAACAAAAACCTGTAACTGTTTTGCATGATGGTAGGATTGCTGGTTTCTTTTTCTGTCTCATAAACACGCTAAGATAACAGGGATATCTTGCTACTCCTACTTACACTTTGGTCACACTTCACAGACACGCACATGCATATATATATATACATACATCTAGGTTTTTCTCCTTTTTCTAAATAGCTCTTGTTCTTTTTTATTTCTTCTATTGTCCATGGGGAAGTGGAAAAGAATCTTTCCTCCGTAAGCCATGCGTGTCGTATGAGGCGACTAAAATGCCGGGAGCAATGGGCTAGTAACCCCTTCTCCTGTATACAATTACTAAAAAAGAGAAGAAGAAAAACTTTATAAAACTGGGTTGCTTAAATGTGCGTGGATGTAGTGCGGATGACAAGAAACAGATGATTGCTGATGTTATGAATGAAAAGAAGTTGGATGTCCTGGCCCTAAGCGAAACAAAGCTGAAGGGGGTAGGAGAGTTTCAGTGGGGGGAAATAAATGGGATTAAATCTGGAGTATCTGAGAGAGTTAGAGCAAAGGAAGGGGTAGCAGTAATGTTAAATGATCAGTTATGGAAGGAGAAAAGAGAATATGAATGTGTAAATTCAAGAATTATGTGGATTAAAGTAAAGGTTGGATGCGAGAAGTGGGTCATAATAAGCGTGTATGCACCTGGAGAAGAGAGGAATGCAGAGGAGAGAGAGAGATTTTGGGAGATGTTAAGTGAATGTATAGGAGCCTTTGAACCAAGTGAGAGAGTAATTGTGGTAGGGGACTTGAATGCTAAAGTAGGAGAAACTTTTAGAGAGGGTGTGGTAGGTAAGTTTGGGGTGCCAGGTGTAAATGATAATGGGAGCCCTTTGATTGAACTTTGTATAGAAAGGGGTTTAGTTATAGGTAATACATATTTTAAGAAAAAGAGGATAAATAAGTATACACGATATGATGTAGGGCGAAATGACAGTAGTTTGTTGGATTATGTATTGGTAGATAAAAGACTGTTGAGTAGACTTCAGGATGTACATGTTTATAGAGGGGCCACAGATATATCAGATCACTTTCTAGTTGTAGCTACACTGAGAGTAAAAGGTAGATGGGATACAAGGAGAATAGAAGCATCAGGGAAGAGAGAGGTGAAGGTTTATAAACTAAAAGAGGAGGCAGTTAGGGTAAGATATAAACAGCTATTGGAGGATAGATGGGCTAATGAGAGCATAGGCAATGGGGTCGAAGAGGTATGGGGTAGGTTTAAAAATGTAGTGTTAGAGTGTTCAGCAGAAGTTTGTGGTTACAGGAAAGTGGGTGCAGGAGGGAAGAGGAGCGATTGGTGGAATGATGATGTAAAGAGAGTAGTAAGGGAGAAAAAGTTAGCATATGAGAAGTTTTTACAAAGTAGAAGTGATGCAAGGAGGGAAGAGTATATGGAGAAAAAGAGAGAGGTTAAGAGAGTGGTGAAGCAATGTAAAAAGAGAGCAAATGAGAGAGTGGGTGAGATGTTATCAACAAATTTTGTTGAAAATAAGAAAAAGTTTTGGAGTGAGATTAACAAGTTAAGAAAGCCTAGAGAACAAATGGATTTGTCAGTTAAAAATAGGAGAGGAGAGTTATTAAATGGAGAGTTAGAGGTATTGGGAAGATGGAAGGAATATTTTGAGGAATTGTTAAATGTTGATGAAGATAGGGAAGCTGTGATTTCGTGTATAGGGCAAGGAGGAATAACATCTTGTAGGAGTGAGGAAGAGCCAGTTGTGAGTGTGGGGGAAGTTCGTGAGGCAGTAGGTAAAATGAAAGGGGGTAAGGCAGCCGGGATTGATGGGATAAAGATAGAAATGTTAAAAGCAGGTGGGGATATAGTTTTGGAGTGGTTGGTGCAATTATTTAATAAATGTATGGAAGAGGGTAAGGTACCTAGGGATTGGCAGAGAGCATGCATAGTTCCTTTGTATAAAGGCAAAGGGGATAAAAGAGAGTGCAAAAATTATAGGGGGATAAGTCTGTTGAGTGTACCTGGTAAAGTGTATGGTAGAGTTATAATTGAAAGAATTAAGAGTAAGACGGAGAATAGGATAGCAGATGAACAAGGAGGCTTTAGGAAAGGTAGGGGGTGTGTGGACCAGGTGTTTACAGTGAAACATATAAGTGAACAGTATTTAGATAAGGCTAAAGAGGTCTTTGTGGCATTTATGGATTTGGAAAAGGCGTATGACAGGGTGGATAGGGGGGCAATGTGGCAGATGTTGCAAGTGTATGGTGTAGGAGGTAGGTTACTGAAAGCAGTGAAGAGTTTTTACGAGGATAGTGAGGCTCAAGTTAGAGTATGTAGGAAAGAGGGAAATTTTTTCCCAGTAAAAGTAGGCCTTAGACAAGGATGTGTGATGTCACCGTGGTTGTTTAATATATTTATAGATGGGGTTGTAAGAGAAGTAAATGCGAGGGTCTTGGCAAGAGGCGTGGAGTTAAAAGATAAAGAATCACACACAAAGTGGGAGTTGTCACAGCTGCTCTTTGCTGATGACACTGTGCTCTTGGGAGATTCTGAAGAGAAGCTGCAGAGATTGGTGGATGAATTTGGTAGGGTGTGCAAAAGAAGAAAATTAAAGGTGAATACAGGAAAGAGTAAGGTTATGAGGATAACAAAAAGATTAGGTGATGAAAGATTGAATATCAGATTGGAGGGAGAGAGTATGGAGGAGGTGAACGTATTCAGATATTTGGGAGTGGACGTGTCAGCGGATGGGTCTATGAAAGATGAGGTGAATCATAGAATTGATGAGGGAAAAAGAGTGAGTGGTGCACTTAGGAGTCTGTGGAGACAAAGAACTTTGTCCTTGGAGGCAAAGAGGGGAATGTATGAGAGTATAGTTTTACCAACGCTCTTATATGGGTGTGAAGCGTGGGTGATGAATGTTGCAGCGAGGAGAAGGCTGGAGGCAGTGGAGATGTCATGTCTGAGGGCAATGTGTGGTGTGAATATAATGCAGAGAATTCGTAGTTTGGAAGTTAGGAGGAGGTGCGGGATTACCAAAACTGTTGTCCAGAGGGCTGAGGAAGGGTTGTTGAGGTGGTTCGGACATGTAGAGAGAATGGAGCGAAACAGAATGACTTCAAGAGTGTATCAGTCTGTAGTGGAAGGAAGGCGGGGTAGGGGTCGGCCTAGGAAGGGTTGGAGGGAGGGGGTAAAGGAGGTTTTGTGTGCGAGGGGCTTGGACTTCCAGCAGGCATGCGTGAGCGTGTTTGATAGGAGTGAATGGAGACAAATGGTTTTTAATACTTGACGTGCTGTTGGAGTGTGAGCAAAGTAACATTTATGAAGGGATTCAGGGAAACCGGCAGGCCGGACTTGAGTCCTGGAGATGGGAAGTACAGTGCCTGCACTCTGAAGGAGGGGTGTTAATGTTGCAGTTTAAAAACTGTAGTGTAAAGCACCCTTCTGGCAAGACAGTGATGGAGTGAATGATGGTGAAAGTTTTTCTTTTTCGGGCCACCCTGCCTTGGTGGGAATCGGCCAGTGTGATAATAAAAAAAAATATATATATATACATATACATACATATATATATACATACATATATATATATACATACATATATATATATAAATTTATATATATATATATGACCTGTGTCAGTCATTGAGCATAAGAATGAGTGAAGGCTCGGAACTCCGATCGTGAATCGCACCCCATTCTCTCAGCCATCAGGCTGTTGTTGATAATCAATTTGAAAACAAATAGTGACTCTGATAGCTTAGGGAAAAATACCGAGTCCAAGACGCCTTGATGACGGTCTGCAACCTAGCGAAAACTGACTAGAAAAAATAAAAATAACTGAAAAAAAAAAACGCAACACAAGGCGATAAATGACTCGATAATTCTATACAGAGATACGCAGAGGTAAACGTTATCCCATCGAAGCCTTCCACTTCATCTTCGTCTTCCCACTTCGCAATACGTTTCATCCAGCTTCCCTACCGAGCTGCTGAGCCTTGCTCCGTGCCCCTAACGTCAGCTGAATCAGCATGGGTTTCTGTGGTCGGTTCCCAGAGCTAATCCTCTCCTTGTGTTGTTTCTCAAAACATTGCGAGTGGCTGGAGACGATCGGGAGGACGACCACAGTGGTCGTGTTTGGCCTGGTAGTTGAATCGGTCGTTTGACAGAGAGAGAGAGAGAGAGAGAGAGAGAGAGAGAGAGAGAGAGAGGAAGAGGTGCTTGCTTGGTGAATCTATTGGTTAGATAGGCTCTGACAGGGGCTGTCAGAGTTTGATATGCCGTGTTCGCTCTCTCTCTCTCTCTCTCTCTCTCTCTCTCTCTCTCTCTTCCTCTCTTTGTATCACACACACACACACACACACACAAACCAGTGCTCCAAAAGCATCTCATTTTGTGTTCATCTCGTGTACCTGCACAGGCAAGCAAAAATCCCTCACCTTGATCCTCTTCAACGTCGCAGGCAACTGACAAGGGCTCCCACACTACTCCAGTAGGATCAAACACTCTGCGATACTATCAAACGCTCCGAAATGGAGTAAAGATCTCCGGAATAGGATATGACTCGCCTGAAACTCTCTCCTGAAACTCGGTGGGTTAGAGAGAGAGACAGAGAGAGAGAGAGAGAGAGAGAGAGAGAGAGAGAGAGAGAGAGAGAGAGAGAGAGAGAGAGAGAGAGAGAGAGAGAGAGAGAGAGAATTATGCTGAAGTGTAGAATCGTGTCAGTCAAGGTGACACAGTTATCGGGGAAGGTGATGGAGATATCGATCAAAACGATAAGTGGAACTGATGTAGATTTTTGACGAATGTTGGTGGAAATCTGGTGGAGATGGTTGACAAATATTCGTGGAAATCTGGTGATGAGATGAGTTTTGTGTTATATAAAGGTTATCGTGGGAGGTGATGTGGACGATGGTGTAATCTCGACACAGATGGTAGAGTAATATCGACTGTTCGAGCATCAACGACACAGAATGAAAGCTCTGGTTCTGGGACCTTGGTCACTACACACACACACACACACATATATATATATATATATATATATATATATATATATATATATATATATATATATATATATATATATATATATATATATATATATATATATATATATATATATATATATATATATATATATATATATATATATATATATATATATATATATATATATATACATATAAATATATATATATATATATATATATATATATATATATATATATATATATAAATATAGGGAGGTACCACCTCTAGAACTGTCGTAGGGACCCTCATCCTCAGAGAAAAGAATAAACTTGCTTCAGGGAAAACTTAAGGTTTTCCCTGAAGCTGTTTGAGAATTTTCTCCTACCACCCCCTATATTTCAAGTATGTTTTATTTAAAGACAAAATACATTGGCCAAACATTCACAAAAATACAACAGAAAGTAAAACAACATAGGTAACTCAGAGCTACATCTCGAATACTTCGTCCAGCTCCCCTGCGGTGGGCCGCGTGCCCAGAATGCTGCAGGCATTTCCTCTCTGGATCGCAACACTGAGTCTCTGAAAGAGGAAGCTGGTCGCCCTGTGGTCCTTGGTTTCTATGATGAGCTTTTCACCTAGCTCTTTGAGGAACTTTAGAGCACACTTGCCCCATGCTCCAAGGGTCTCCGACCCTATTGGAATGAAGTTATAGCAAGGGGGAAGGTCTTCATATTTTCGGATCTTCTGGGCCTCCCTGTGGCTGGCAGCTCCACCCCCTTCCACTACAGAGGATGGCAAGTAGGTGTCTGCCAATGTGGCAGCACAGGTGTAGTCCCAGGCAATCTGCTTTCCATCCTTCCAGGGTAGCATAGTGGCTCCATCAGGACGCTTCTGACTTCCATCAGACCTCTGTACTTGGGGTTCACGTTGAGCTGGGCAACGGGCTGTGGCGAGGCTTCTCTTTATTATATCATTGACCTCCTCATGTCTGGCATACTTCCCTTCTGCTGTGTGACACACGAAACCATGAAGTCCAAACTGATCAGCTGTCGCCCTGCCGCAAATACACCTATGTTCGGTGAGGATGGGGGCGGCTAGGCGAAGAGCAACACCAATCCGAATGGCCTGTGGGTCGAGACGGGTGCCCAGGAGGAATTGGAAACAGCTAACAGGAAATCTCCTGAGTGTGGTGCCTTCACTGCCAGGAGACGAGCTTTGTTCTTTCCTGAAGCATTGGAGAGCATTGTGTTGGCGATTTTTTCCATGATCGGTTTGTCCCAGTGGGACTGTTTGTGCTGTTTGGGAGGAGCTGGTCTACTGGAGGAGTCTGTAAGGGTGTCCCACCGAATCGCTGCTTCAGTAAACCTGGGGTCTTGAGCTCCTACCACATCTCTCAAGCGTTCAGGCACTATCTTCTTGACTAATGCACTGGAAGCCAAACACGAAGACAGAAAAGCAGGTAAAGCAACATGTGTTGCTTTACGCACCCCTATACCTCCCAGTCGCACTGGGAGGGTTGCCTGATCCCATTGCTCATCCTCTAGTGACAGGTTCAGTGCCTTCTTAAAAGTTGATCTCAGGTGTGCGTCATATTCATCGAGTGTTGGGCTGTCAAAAGAGGGTGCACACCTCAAGAAGTAAGTGAGTCTTGGCATAGTAAGACACCTTGTGAGGAGATACAGAGCATCATGGGCATCAAGATTGCTTATTCTCTCCTCCATTCTCATCAGGTCATTCAATTTGTCCCTGAGGACAGTGTCGATGGCCTGATGACCCAGCGGTGCCCCCAAGAGGGTACTGTTGGACGGAGTTGTAGTTGAGACTTCTGGGAGGATTCTTCGCACAGCTGTGATGATTTCACACTTGGAGGGATTGAGGATGAGTCCAAAGTCTTCTCCCTGTGTTTTCACCAGTTGTAGGTCCCCCACCAGGGACTCTTCAGTACCTGCCAGAGTGCCGTCATCCAGGTACCAGATATTGAGCTCACTGCGAAGGCTGGAAGTTAGTTCTCTTATTGCCAAGCAGAAGAGAAGTGGAGCGAGTGGGTCACCCTGCTGAACACCCTCTGATGATTGAATTTCATGTTCTCCAAACAAAAGAATTGAGGGTTTGCTGTAGCCAGCTGAAATGAAGGGAAAGAGACTGGGGAACCGAACCCGAACAGCTGGCAAAATAGCATCTCTCTTCACCATATTAAAGGCATTTCTAAAATCAAGTTTGACTATGGCCTTGTCTTCTGGTAGGTCCCTGATGTAGGCCCTTGCTGCATGAGCTGCGGCTTCACTGCCTTGAGAGACCCCAAAGCCCAGTTGGTGTGGCTGGAGTAAAGTGGCAGCTTCTAGGCGAATGTTTCTCACTGCTGATTTAGCAACGAGACGGCGAAGAGTGTTTCCAACTGCAATGGGTCTGATTCCCCCATCCCTCTTCTTCAAAGCACATAGTGAGGCTCCAAAAAAGAAAGGTTTAATTTCTTCTGGGATTCGCCCAGCCAGGCAATTGTTGACGAAAGTTGTTAACTCGGTGAGAAGAATTGATGCAGATACACCGAGTACTGGATTTACCATCTCTTTGAGGTGCTGAGGTCGAATTCCAGTGTAACCTCCTGCAGATCCTGCAGGAAATGACATAATCGCCTTATAGACTTCCGATTCTGGCAAAATTAATTGTTCAGTGATGGGGTCTTCCTCAGGGTTGTCGTTGATGGCTATGGTGTCCCTGGTTGGATGCTTGTCTCTTAGTGCTTGGGCCGTGGTCTCATCCTTGGGGGCTACAGTGTCGTCACTTGTAATTATTCTTATTGCTCCCACTGTATTACCTTCTTCAATTTTTTTGCTAACCTGTGCGCAAATTTTCTCGTTTTCAGTGGGACTTTTCTTGGGTCTACCTCTTTGATTCCTGCGATGGTGGGGCAGAGGGACACAGTTATCCGTTCTTGGGTAGTTGCGCACTGCCTTGATAACTGACGTGGTTAGCAGTTTGCCTCGTCTTTCAGGAACTGCAAGACAGACATTGCCGAACAAGAGTAGGTTGCGCCATGCTTGGATGGTGCCTCGGGCTTCTAAGTTGGTGGAACCTCCATTCACCCGCTTAAGAAGGTCTGTGAATTTCCCTGCTGCATATGGGCGAGCCGCTTTAGGGATGAGGGATAGTGTACTGCTAGCAGTGGATTTGAATGCCAACAGAAGGTTATCGCAAGTGACGAGGTTGCCATTGGAATTGTCATCTGCCTGTGGAGGCTGTGGGCTGATCTCTGCTGGGGGCATATGTGATCCTGCACACCCATTGTGTGCACGAATGCGGCCATCATTGTTGCGTGCTCGAAACTCTCCACACACCTGACAAGTGCCTCTTCTTTCACTGTTGGGTGCATTGTTTCTCTGGCTTTGTGGCTGGCTGGCTTCATCATCTGCCATACCTCAAACTGTGTGGTAAGCCCAAGCTGAAGGGAAAATGGCGCATGGCACATACCGCATGTGGTTCATGGTGGTGGTGGAGGGGAGGAGAGGGATCTCCCGTCCTTGTGGTGGGTGGTGGAAGAAAGGGAGAAGTGGAAGGTGTGTGCTGAGGCGGAGTAGGGCACTCATTCCCTCCCAGGACAAGTCACTATACACCACAATGCTCTGTGCTCATGTTACTATACACCACTATGCTCTGTGCACAGCCCCCACTATCAACGACACACCGCTATACACTTCACATGCTATGCGCATACCATGCACATACTATGCACTGTACACTATAGAATATATACACTATACACACGGTGAACAAACACTCCATTGTTGTAACACGAGCACACGGTGTATGCGCGCCTGTCTGGGGAAGGGGGGGGACAGTTTTACCCCTCAACCTCCGCCTCCTCCTCCTCCATGAGGCCTCCCCTCACCGACCTCTCCTACCCAAAGGTGACCGTTATGTTCCCTCACTGAATTCACATACACAGAACTTTTCTTGATTCTGACAGAAGAGACGAAATGCGGAGTCTTCTGGCCCTTTCCAACACGAGCAGCAGATATTCACACACCAGCCTGTTGATGATAATCCTGGTAGGTGTTCTTGATTGGACGATATTGTGCCAAAATCACAGAGCGGGATGCCCACAGCCTCTCTCTGGCAGAGGTGCCAGATATATATATATATATATATATATATATATATATATATATATATATATATATATATATATATATATATATATATATATATATATATGTGTGTGTGTGTGTGTGTGTGTGTGTGTGTGTGTGTGGATATATATTTATGGGCTTATGAAGGATGAGGTTAATCATAGAATTGAGGAAGGAAAAAAGGTGAGTGGTGCATTGAGGTATATGTGGAAACAAAAAACGTTGTCTATCAGAGGGCTGAAGAGGGGTTGTTAAGGTGGTTTGGTCATTTAGAAAGAATGGATCAAAGTAGAATGACGTGGAGAGGGTATAAATCTGTAGGGAAAGGAAGGCGGGGTAGGGGTCGTCCTCGAAAAGGTTGGAAGGAGGGGGCAAAGGAGGTGTTGTGGGCGAGGGGCTTAGACTTCAGGCAGGCGTGCGTGAGCGTGTTAGATACGAGTGAATGGAGACGAATGGTATTTGTGACCTGACGATCTGTTGGAGTGTGAGCAGGGTAATATTTAGTGAAGGGATTCAGGGAAACCGGTTATTTTATATAACCGGACTTGAGTCCTGGAAATGGGAAGTACAATGCCTGCACTTTAAAGGATGGGTTCGGGATATTAGCAGTTTGGAGGGATATACTGTGTATCTTTATACGTATATGCTCCTAAACTGTTGTGTTCTGAGCACCTCTGCAAAAACAGTGATTATGTGTGAGGTGAAAGTGTTGAATGATGATGAAAGTATTTTCTCTTTGGGGATTTTCTTTCTTTTTGGGCCACCCTGCCTAGGTGGGAGACGGCCGACTTGTTGAAAAAAAATATATATTTTTTTTATTATTATTATCACACTGGCCGATTCCCACCAAGGCAGGGTGGCCCGAAAAAGAAAAACTTTCAACATCATTCACTCCATCACTGTCTTGCCAGAAGGGTGCTTTACACTACAGTTTTTAAACTGCAACATTAACACCCCTCCTTCAGAGTGCAGGCACTGTACTTCCCATCTCCAGGACTCAAGTCCGGCCTGCCGGTTTCCCTGAACCCCTTCATAAATGTTACTTTGCTCACACTCCAACAGCACGTCAAATATTAAAAACCATTTGTCTCCATTCACTCCTATCAAACACGCTCACGCATGCATGCTGGAAGTCCAAGCCCCTCGCACACAAAACCTCCTTCACCCCCTCCCTCCAACCTTTCCTAGGCCGACCCCTACCCCGCCTTCCTTCCACTACAGACTGATACACTCTTGAAGTCACTCTGTTTCGCTCCATTCTCTCTACATGTCCGAACCACCTCAACAACCCTTCCTCAGCCCTCTGGACAACAGTTTTGGTAATCCCGCACCTCCTCCTAACTTCCAAACTACGAATTCTCTGCATTATATTCACACCACACATTGCCCTCAGACATGACATCTCCACTGCCTCCAGCCTTCTCCTCGCTGCAGCATTCATCACCCATGCTTCACTCCCATATAAGTGTGTTGGTAAAACTATACTCTCATACATTCCCCTCTTATATATATATATATATGTATATATATATATATATATATATATATATATATATATATATATATATATATATATATATATATATATATATATATATATATATATATATATATATATACACACACACACACACACTGCAAGGTATTTGTACATATTTTACGAGGAAATTAGCGACAATAGACGTGAAAGAAATTGACGCAATTGCCTTCTCTTACGATACCTGTAGCAAAGACGTTTCGCTCGATAAACCTAGATTACTACCCTGCATCAAGATCGATAGAGCGAAACATCTTCTGTAAACGGTGAATCCATTCGAGACCGTCTCCCATCAGTTGTCCTCAGACATACGGGGAGTTGAGTGGGGGGAGCGTGACAACGTTTCGCCCTCTGTAGAGTTGGATCAACTTATTCAAAACAAAAATAATATTGATATTGTTGACAATTAACCCAAGTTGAGAAAATTACACTAAGCTGTGAGGAGAGAGATAGACAGATAGATAGATAGATAGAGAGAGAGAGAGAGTTAGAGACAGAGAGAGAGAGAGAGAGAGAGCATAGAAGAGTTAAACTGAGTAATTGCACAGTACAACAAGGGAACTATTTCTCAAAACTGACCTAGAATGAGGAGTTTTATCATAAAAATAATAGGATTGGTTTAAAACCCAATTCTTCATAAATAAAAGGCAAATCAAATTCTCTTTTTTTTCCCCCATGGCGAGGTATAACAGCCAGCTAAGCCTCAAAAACAAAAGTCTAATGGAGCGACCAGCGATTATCTGCATTACGCTTGGTGGTGCTTAGTACCAAAAGACTGGAAAAAACGCTTTTATTTACTGTCGAAATATTTAAAAAAAAAGTACCTTGAAATTTTTGTAATTATTTAATAGTTTTTAAGAGTTTTCGCGACTCTTTTATGGGCAAAAGTTTTTTTTTTGGGGGGGGGAGTACAGGTTAGTGAAGGTTTAGCAACGGTCGTTGATGGTGCGTTAGCTCCGTCAAGTTTTTGTTGGTCTGGTAGTTAGTGAAGTTAGAGGCAGTGTGTGTGTGTGTGTGTGTGTGTGTGTGTGTGTGTGTGTGTGTGTGTGTGTGTGTGTGTTTGTATGTACTCACCTAATTCACCTAATTGTGGTTGCAGGGGTCGACACTCAGCTCCTGGCCCCGCCTCTTCACTGATCGCTACTAGGTCCTCTCCCTCTCTGTTTCCTGAGCTTTGTCATACCTCTTCTTAAAACTATGTATGGTTCCTGCCTCCACTACTTCACTTGCCAGGCTATTCCACTGTGTGTGTGTGTGTTAATGCTACTGTTAATATTACTACTGCTACTTATATTCTTGCTACTGTTGATTGTGTTGCTTCTACTACTACTACTACTACCCATACTACCACTACCACTACTGCTACTACTACTACTACCCATACTACCACTACCACTACTGCTACTACTACTACTACTACTACCCATACTACCACTACCACTACTGCTACTACTACTACTACTACTACTACTACTACTACTACCCATACTACCACTACCACTACTGCTACTACTACTACTACCACTACTACCCATACTACCACTACCACTCTCCACACACCACCACCACCACTGCTACCACTACTCACCACTACCTGCCCATACCACCACCACCACCACGCTACTTCACTACCGCCCTACCACACCACACCACTACTGCACTACTACTACTACTACCACCCACCACCACCACCACCACTGCTATACTACTACCCACCCACACCACCACCACTGCTACCGCACACCACACCACCACCCACACCACCACCACCACTGCTGCCACACTACTACCACTGCCACACTGCACACACCACACCACCACCACCACCACTGCCACTGATACTACTACACTACCCACCCACTACCACACCACCACTGCCACTGCTACACTAATACTCCACCACCCATACCACCACCACCACTACTGCACTACACTACCACACTACCACCACACCACCACCACCACTGCATGACCACTACATAAAATACCCATACTCACCACACCGCTACCACTACACTCACACCACCACCACCACTGCTACTACCCACTCCACCACCACTACTACTACCACCCACCACCACCACCACCACTGCCACGCTCCATGACCACCCACCACCACACTGCTGCCACTACCACTGCTCACTACTACCAACATACTGCACAGCTACTACTACTCTCCATACTACCACCACACCACTGCTACTACATTACCACCCATCCCACCATACCACACTGCCACACCACTGCTACTCACACCCATACCTCCACCTACCACCACCACTGCTACCTACTATTCACACACCACCCATACACCACCACCACACCACTGCTACCACCTCACCCCACCACTCACCACTGCTGCTACACACACCATCCCATACCCCACCACCACCACCACTACTACTCACCCATACACAACTACCACTACTGCTACTACTACTACCCGGTACCACCACCACCACCACACTCACTACTACTACACCCACCCACCACTACCACCACTGCACTACCACTGACTACCTATCACCACCACCAGCCACTACACTACCACCCACCCACCACCACACCACCACTGCTCACCACTACCCATACACCACCACCACTACTACTACCTACTACCCACCCACCACCACCACCACTCGCTCACACACACCCACCACCACCACCACTGCCACTACTACTACTCCCACCCTACCACCACCACCACCACTGCTACCACTACTCACACACCCACCCTGCCACCACCACCACTGCTACTACTACTATACTGCCACACCACACCACCACACCACTACTACTACTGCACCACTACTCCCACCATACACCACTGCCACTGCTACTACTACTACCATACACCACAACCACCACTGCAACTACATCCCATCCCATACCACCACCACCACTGCTGCACTACTCATCACACCACCACCACCACCACTGCACATTACTACACCCATACCACCACCACCATGCCACTGCTACTACACTACCACTCCACACATACACCACCGCTGCTGCTACATTTCACCCATACTACCACTACACCACTGCTACACTACCACTGACTGCAC
The DNA here is from genome assembly GCF_038502225.1 of Cherax quadricarinatus. Lineage (NCBI taxonomy): Eukaryota > Metazoa > Arthropoda > Malacostraca > Decapoda > Parastacidae > Cherax > Cherax quadricarinatus. The sequence continues at coordinate 35,392,859 of NC_091320.1, read as the reverse complement.
CACCACTCACTGTCAGCCACCACTCCACCCATACTGATCACCACACCACGCTACTACACTACTACTACACACCACCACTGCACTACCTACTACACCATCCACCATACCACCACCACCACTGCTGCTACTGCACCACTACTACCTGACCCATACACCACACCACCACTGCTGCTACTCTCCACCCATACCACCACCACCACCACTGCCACTACTACACCACACCCACCATACCACCACCACTGCTGCTCACTACCACTACCACCACCCTGACCCTACTACCACCACTACCACTGCACTACCACCTGCCACTACACATACCACCACCACCACGACTGCCACCACCACTACTCCACTCACACCACTACTCATGCTACTGCACTCCACATACCACCACCAGCCTACTGCACCACTACACTACACTGCCCATACTACCACCACTACCACTACCACTACTACTCACACTCACCACATACTACCACCACCACCGCCACTGCCACTACTACTCACCACCACTGCACTGCACCACTCCGCATTACCACACCACCACCACCACCACTACTACTCACCACTACTCCACTGCTACACTACTACTACTGCTATTTGTTACTCCACCACTCCACTACTGACTACTCACTACTACGACACTATACCATGCATGCTACCACAACCACTAGTTACTACTATTTACCTTACTATTCACCACTATCATACTACTGCTACTACTACGACTACTACTACTACTGCTGCTACTACAACTACTATTACTACTAATACTACTATTTCTACTATTACCACTACTACCCATACTACCGCTACCACTACTGCTACTACTACTACCACTGCTACTACTACCACTACCGCTATTACCACTACCACCACTACTACCACCACTACTACTACCACTTCTACTACTACTATTACTACTACTCTTCATTATTTACTCCTGAGAATGTACTATTTCTTACAATCAAAAATTCCAAATATAAAGAGATTCTTTATTCTCCTCTTCCTCTTTCCCTCCTTTTATTTCTTTTAGACATTTTCCAATTATTATTCTATCCTCATTTCTTCTTGTTCCCTTTCGTTCATTTTGAATTCTTCTCTTCTTACGTCTTTCTTGTAATTCTGCTTCCTCTCCGCTCCTTCTATTAATTCTCCTACTTCTCTCCCACCTCCCTCATTTACTCCTTATTTCCTCTCCTTCTCTTCCCTCTGCGTTTATCAGAGTTTTAGATTTTTCACTTCTGTAATTTACGCGAAAGAGTTGCGATAAAAAAGATGAATGGACGCTTGAGAGAGCTGTTGGTGCTGGCACTTAAAAATATTAGTGGAATTTATGGAATAACATGTTTATTTACGCTCTCACGCACGCACACTCACGCACGCACACTCACGCAACCGCACTCACGCACGCACCCTCAC
>NC_091320.1:35346437-35388937 GCF_038502225.1 Cherax quadricarinatus | reverse complement strand
TACAGCTCATGGAGCAGGAAGAGTGACCGAGTAGCGGCCAGTGAACAGGCGGGGCCAGGAGCTGTGAATCGACACCTGCAACCACAACTAGGTGGGTACAACTAGGTGAGTACACACACACACACACCCCTGCAACCACAAATAGGTGAGTACAAATAGGTGAGTACACCTACACACACACCTACACACACACCTACACACACCTACACACACACCTACACACACACCTACACACACACCTACACACACCTACACACACACCTACACACAACAGGCCTAGTGTCAAATCGACATGTGCCTAGGACAAAATGGTAACTAACTAACTAACACACACACACACACACACACACACACACACACACACACACGTTGAAACACTCACCAAAGATGCAAAATGAAATCAGTTGGCAAATTTCCCTGAAGCAAAATTTCTTACTCTGTTTTCTTTAATTATCCCCATTGTACCTAACTTCCCAGATAATGGCATCAGCTTCTTTCGAGTTGCTCTGTTCTTCGTTCCTCAGTTTTTTCTTTCTTTCTTGGCGAAGTTTTCTATTGATTTACTCCCCAAAATTCCAAGGATTTCTTTTCATTACTGCATTTCAAGTTTCTTCCCCAGTTCCTCTCACAGGAAGCTCTGTTACAAAGCTCCTTTATATACAGGCAGCTCTCTTATACAGCTCTATATACAGCTGTATACAGAGGAACTTTATGAGAAAGCTGACTGTATATAAAGCTTACTCTGTTTCAGTGAATGCTCAAATTTCGTCAGCTGTGAGACGAGGCTATAGTGCTAAATTGCCGGGGGAGGGCAGCACTGCGATTCTTTGATGATTTCCTAGTCCCCAAAAGCCAATTAATCGGTCCACAATCACCAGTATACTGGATGTCTGGGGCCTTCTACCCGCTGGAGGACTTATTGCAGGTTCTCGACTCTCTGGGGGCCAGGTCGAAGGCCAGGTAGCAGGTCTTCTGCCTGCAGGAGACCAGATAGTTGGACTTCTATCTGCTGGAGGAGAGGTAGCATGACTTATACCTGCTGGAAACCACTTATGCGGCCAAATGGAAGAGCTGCTTGCTGGAGGACAGGAAATAGAGCTCCTGCTTGCTGGAGGACAGGTAGTAGAGCTTCTGCCTGCTGGAGGTCATGTAACAGAGCTTCTGCCTGCTGGAGGCCAGGTAGCCGGACTTCTATCTGCTGTTACAGCTAATGTAACAGTATATTCTTGGCGAATGGAAGGTAACGAGATTTAATCAAGGGAAGGGGGAGTGGTGGAAGGGCAACTTCAGTTCCTTGGATCAAGATCCCTACGCCAGCATCCCCCCTTGAGAAATCTGTTTGATTATAACTTGGCAAAAGTTCGCCTGTCTGGGTGTTCCACCCAAGATGTCTGTCCCACTCCTGCTCCGGTTGCCTCCTAATGATCCAACTTGGGATTGCTTTGAGTCTGTGTGTTCCAGCGTTTAGATTAATCCCTCGTGGGTGTTGCTGCCGGTTTGTCTTGGATGAGGCTGGATTGACGTCTCGCGACAAGGAAAGTCAGTACTTCCTTAGCAGGCTTCGCATGAGGCTAGAACGGAACCTCTGGAGCTGCCGTATAGCTGTGGAAACCTCATTGGAATACCTGGTGGAATCCTCGGCGTCCAACTCAGATCTACCAGCTCAGACTGGTAGGTTTCAACACTGTATGCAGCCCATTCTTCGTGGTGGAATATGAGAGGGAATATGTAGCTAGCTTTTGTTCCCACTGTGTAACTGTCATCTAAAAACAGGGAAGCAGCACACTGCTGATGCGTCCAGTTTTGCTAAATAACAAAAGCTGACACTTTTAATTATTACCTGCCAGCCCTCCATACTGACTCTTGAAGGTCGTGAGTAACGATCATACACACACACACACACACACACACACACACACACACACACACACACACACACACACACACACACACACACACACACAGGAGTGAACTAGTACCGGGCAAGCGGTGGGTGGCCTCGCATTAATACAATATACCGGCGCCTACTGCCGCTTGATATGCAAATTCTTGTTCATCAGAGCGTGTACACTTTGTCGCGCTGGGGGTGATAAGCACACGGGGTCAGCAGGCACCACGTGTTTCATAACTGCTGTTGACCTATCCTGACTTGGCCTCTGATGACCTCCCCTAGCCTCACATGACCTCTCATGGAGGCTCAGCATTACTCAACTGGTTTGGTAGTGACCTAAGCAGAGTTCGGAACATCAGTGAACTACTTGAACAGAATTGAACCAGAGTTACTCTATTATACTGAACATAAATTTCCTCTCAGTATCCTTTCAGTTTATTTTGTCTTAATTCACTATAAATGACGGGAATTGACCGAAAATAACATTCTGTTATTTTGATCTTAGAATCCAAGGTCAACACCTGTCATATTGACGAATTAGACACATGTGCAACATCTGGGTATCTTTATTTACAGATGTTTCGCCATCCAGTGGCTTTATCAATACAAATCGGATACATGATGAGAATTACCCGCCCCCCTCTCTCTCTCTTTACACAGGGTTTGACAAAGTTAGGGTAACTCTCTCTCTCTCTCTCTCTCTCTCTCTCTCTCTCTCTCTCTCTCTCTCTCTCTCTCTCTCTCTCTCTCTCTCTCTCTCACTCACTCTCTTCCCTTCCCCTATACGCCTCTAACAACACACTTTGCACTCTAAGCACGTTCTCTAGTTCCACATAACCGCACAGAACATAATCACCCCTTTAATTACGAGTTAATGACCTCCACCACTCACTAATTACGAGTTAATGACCTCGTCCGGTCAACCAGGTATAGGAATATGCCTGTCACGTGACCAATTTTATGAAGCACTCGCCCAGTCTTGGGTAATTAGGGAAGACCGTAGCCCCTCTGGGTCATAAGGGATCAATATGTAATTAGGCATCAATCCCTAATGATCTTTAAATTGTTTTTTTGTAGAGGGAGCCTGTCTCATTAATGGAAAAAAAAGATCGGATGTCGTATGTGTTCTTTAAAAATGGTTTTGCAATAAAACCCATTTAATTAACAACAGTCTCAGTAATATCGCCTTTTAATGAAGATGTGTCGGCCTTTTGATGTGCAGTTGACGAAAGTAGGAAGAAGAGAGGAGGGAGAAATTCAAGGAGAATAAAGTAGAAAGAATGGAACTGTGAGAAAGATGGGGACTGTGATATTACGAATGGGGAAGAGATGGGAGAGTAAGGCAGGAGGTGGAAGAAGGCAAGAAAGAGAGATGAGGAGGAATGCGGTAGAGCAATGCAGTGGAAGAAGTGAAATTGATGAACCACAGAGTTAAAGAGGATAGGAAGATCCTCTCTCTCTCTCTCTCTCTCTCTCTCTCTCTCTCTCTCTCTCTCTCTCTCTCTCTCTCTCTCTCTCTCTCTCTCTCTCTCTCTCCTTCGTCACGTTGTAACATAGCAATTACTGCCCTATCTTCCACCACACCTACCACCATTACTACCACCACTACTACCACCACTACTACCACTACTACTTCTACCATCACTACTACCAACACTACCACCACCACTACTACCAGCAGTACTACCATCACTACTACCAACACTACCACCACCACTACTACCAGCAGTACTACCATCACTACTACCAACACTACTACCAACACTACTACCACCACCACCTAACCACTACCACCAGTACTACCAACACTGCTCCACACTGCCACACTGCTACTGCCACACCATCACTACCAACACCTATACCAACACTACTACCACACTATACCATACCTACTCCATCCACATGCCACTACTACTCCACTCACACATCATCACTACTACCATCACTACCACCAACACTACTACCATCACTACTACCACCACTACAACTATCAGTATTACCATCACTACTACCACCACTTCTACCAACACTACTACCATCATTACTACCATCACTTCTACCACCACAACTACAACCACCACTACTACAAACACTATCACTACTACCCCCACCACCACAACCACCACTACCATCACCACCACAACAACCACCATTACTATCACCACTCCAACAACAACCACAACCACCACCACCACCTACCACCACCACCTACTACCACTCATCCACCACACAACAACACCTACACCAACCACCATCCACCACCAACACCACCACCAGCACCACTAACACCACCACCAACACCACCACCACCACCAACACCAACACCACCACTATCACCACCACCACCACCACCACACATGACATCTTACCACCCATAATCCTATAACAAGTTCCTGATAACAGTAATCACAACAGATCCCCGGAGAATTACAAGGGAGTCCCGTTTGCCATTCCTGTTGCCTAATAACAGGCGGGCCCCTCAACGGTTTACCGTTGCTTGATAACAGACGATGGTTCCCGGAACTACTACTTCCGTTGCTGTTATAAAAGGGGTTCCTACCCGGATAACAACATCCGGGTGTGACCCGGATAATCCGCTTGGCAGTACCCGGTGCTAGTCAACTTTTTCATGTCATAATTCTTTCTGGATAGAGCTTTATCATGTCACATCTCTAAGTAGAGCTTTATCATGTCATATTTATCTCCGAGTAGAAGTTTATCATGTCACGTTTAGCTCTGAGTAGAGCTTTTTCATGTCACTTTTCGCTCTGAGTAGAGCTTTATCATGTCACTTTTCGCTCTCAGTAGAACTTCATCATGTCACATTTCGCTCTAAGTAGAGCTTCATCATGTCACATCTCTAAGTAGAGCTTTATCATGTCATAGTACCGCTGTGCGTAAAGCTTCGTCATATCACTTTTACGCTCTGTGTAGAGCTTTATAGTCTCAAAACCTTCAACTTGTCGTTATCTGTCGTTTTAATAATTCTCTCTAGAGTTGCAAATATAAACATAATGTATATTAGTAGACGGCAATATAAATCTACCATGCAGCATAGTATATCTACTTAGCATTACAACCTAGAACACACATACAGCACATAATAAACCCCACCACCACAACATAGCATATGCTGAGCTCCATAGTATAGCACAACATAGCATATGCTGAGCTCCACAGTATAGCACAACATAGCATATGCTGAGCTCCACAGTATAGCACAACATAGCATATGCTGAGCTCCACAGTATAGCACAACATAGCAAAAGACTTGGCAGGTGATGCAACATACCCCCACTGAAAAATATATGCGACCCTTGTAACCACAACTAGGTGAGTACACAGACGCAGAAACAGACAGACAGACACACACACACACACACATACACACACACATACACACACACAAACACCACACACATGCCACATGCTGTGTCCAGCAACATAGCTCACCACATACAGAGTCCTCCCCCATTTATCTTTATGTGTGTGTCTGGTTCCCTGGGGAGTTTCACATACTGTCCGGGTCCCCACCTTGCAAGACGTGAGGCAACTGTGTATCTCACAATTTAGAATCTCTCTCTCTCTCTCACTCTCTCTCTCTCTCTCTCTCTCTCTCTCTCTCTCTCTCTCTCTCTCTCTCTCTCTCTACCCTGCCCTGCACGGTGTCCTGACCCGCGGCCTGCTCGGTGTCATGACCCCTGGCCTCCTCGGTGTCCTGACCCTTGGTTTGCACGGTGTCATGACGCCCGGCCTGAACGGTGTCATGACCCCTGGCCTGCTCGGTGTCATGACCCCCGGCCTGCACGGTGTCATGACCCCTGGCCTGCTAGGTGTCATGACCCCTGGCCTGCTCGGTGTCCTGACCCCTGGCCTGCTCGGTGTCATGACTCCTGGCCTGCTCGGTGTCATGACTCCTGGCCTGCTCGGTGTCATGACGCCCGGCTTGCACGGTGTCATGACCCCTGGCCTGCACGGTGTCACGACCCCCGGCCTGTACGGTGTCATGACGCCCGGCCTGAACGGTGTCATGACCCCTGGCCTGCACGGTGTCATGACGCCCGGCCTGCACGGTGTCCTAACCCCCGGCCTGCACAGTGTGACGTCCTTAGGCTGCACATTCCGCATTCGTAGGACGACCATCGTGGAAGAAGTACGACTGATGACCCGAAATCTGCGACGCAAATTTTACTTCGCGAATTTGTGAGAGCGATTTCTTGTTTAGATATTCATATATATATATATATATATATATATATATATATATATATATATATATATATATATATATATATATATATATATATATTATTGTACTGCCTATGACAAGATAATCAGGGTGGTATAATTTGCGTTGATATAATTTGCTTATGACAAGATGTGTTATCTCCCTGACGTCTCTCTGCACCTCATCTGGTCCTCGTGTTGACATAACTGACTGATGTCATGTCACACAGTGTTCATGTGTGGTCATGTTAACGTAGGGAGGGTGGGATGGTGACCTCCAGCACCGGCCCAGGACGCTGCCATCCCCACTTGGCTCTGTGTATATTCTGAGAAGTATATCGTTGTTGTTATTCATGTACTGAGAGCTGTACGTCATTATATTCAGATTAAGTTTATAATGGGCAAGGAAGTGAACATGTTTTAACGAGTCTGAGGGACTGACCACCTTGCATCAAGGCTGAGGGACAGACCACCTTGCATCAAGGCTGAGGGACAGACCACCTTGCATCAAGGCTGAGGGATAGACCACCTTGCATCAAGGCTGAGGGACAGACCACCTTGCATCAAAGCTGAGGGACAGACCACCTTGCATCAAGGCTGAGGGACAGACCACCTTGCATCAAGGCTGATGGACATACCACCTTGCATCAAGGCTGAGGGACAGACCACCTTGCATCAAGGCTGAGGGACAGACCACCTTGCATCAAGGCTGAGGGACAGACCACCTTGCATCAAGGCTAAGGGACAAACCACCTTGCATCAAGGCTGAGGGTCAGACCACCTTGCATCAAGGCTAAGAGACAGACCACCTTGCATCAAGGCTGAGGGACAGACCACCTTGCATCAAGGCTGAGGGACAGACCACCTTGCATCAAGGCTGAGGGACAGACCACCTTGCATCAAGGCTGAGGGACAGACCACCTTGCATCAAGGCTGAGGGACAGACCACCTTGCATCAAGGCTAAGGGACAGACCACCTTGCATCAAGGCTAAGGGACAGACCACCTTGCATCAAGGCTAAGGGACAGACCACCTTGCATCAAGGCTGAGGGACAGACCACCTCAAAGTTTTCTCTGCCCTTCTTCCACCATCTCCAGTATTCATTATATTTATTTTCTGTATTCCCTTATGTATCATCAATAAAGATATCCAGGTTATGTATAATTGTTATATTCATCAGTATACATAAACAGGGAGGAGTATGTATACAATGTGTACACTTGGAGTTAACTTTAATCCTAATATTAGGTATTAAATTACGTTTGAGTGGTGGTATAAAGATGACATTCATTTGTCTCCATTCATTCCTATCTAACATGCTCACGAATGCTTGCTGGAAGTCCAAGCCCCTCGCACACAAAACCTCCTTTACCCCCTCCCTCCAATCTTTCCTAGGCGGACCCCTACCCAGCCTTCCCTCCACTATAGATTTATACACTCTCCGCCAGTCTCCTTGCCTTTGCTCCACATTCTCCACTACCACGGTGTTCTCAACACCAACTCCAAAGCTGAGGGACTGATTACCTCGTCTTTTGTATATAGTTCTACTGTCTTCTAATTATGTCCTAGAATCTGTATTGACAAAGCCACTGGATGGCGAAACGTCTGCAATAAAGAAATACCCAGATAACTGATACCCCATATATATATATATATATATATATATACATATATACATATATATATATATATATATATATATATATATATATATATATTTATATATATATGTATATATATATATATAATATATATATATATATATATATATATATATATATATATATATATACATATATATGTATATATATATATATATATATATATATATATATATATATATATATATATATATATATATATACGCACACAAAGAACACAGAGATGCTTCTCTCACCACTACAAAACATCTATTACGATTTTTCTCTTTATGCATTGACACTTGCAATGAAGGGTTGATGGTGGCATCCAAACGGATTTGAATTCTGCGCCGTCACGTTATATCGTCACATTATATCGTCACATTAAATCGTCAGGCTGGACGCCAAAACACAGTTTTTGAAAAAAGCTCATTGTTTGCCCACCAGCCTATAGTCATTCAGGGGAGAAGCCACATGCGGTATGTTGCCTCTGGAAATTGTATGATTTTTGTCGTAATTTCAAGGGCTTCGCGGAATTATTCTTCCTCTTTCCTTTTATGTAAAAATGTTTACTCTCCTGCTGTTGTTGGTTAACGAGTTTTAACAGTAAAATGAACCACAGTTCCTGCCTGATGGAGATTTGTCGAGCTGAATATTCCTGGAGATTGATTTGATTTTGCTGTTCCTGCGTGTACATGGAAGGGGTACACCACCTGTGCTCAAGTGGAGAACGTACACGTCCCTGTGTGCGGGTGTACACATGTGTCTAAGTGATGGATGTTGGCTGGTTTGTTAATTGGGTCTCAAGGCTACCGACTACACCAGCATCATTTAATTGCCCATAACCTATTTATGACTACCGAGAAACACTGTAATTCATAAAATAGGGATAACAGTATATATCCCAAATGTACATACACCGAGAATATATTCCTTGGGCAGGTGTTAACCACATGTACTATACATATCTGGCTTCATACAAGACATTTCCGATAGAAAACTCAAGAACAACACTGTACATTGCCCTTGTCAACCCCCTCCCCCCAGCCATCTTTCCTCCGCCTCCTTTTACATACTTCTGCTGCTCAGGTCTGATCTCTAATTACGAGATGTGAGTACACCCGAAATTCTGATTCTGCGACAGTTAAAAACATGAAGACTGTTGAAGCTAGTAACAGACCGTGCGAAGAGAACTCTTGAATCAGATGGTTTCTATGAGGTTACCTCGTAGAAACCATCAAGATGTTATGATAAACGGAATAGAAAACCGAATTGGGAATTTTAACTGAGGAAACGTTTCGCCACACAGTAGCTTCATCAGTCCAGTGCAAACAAGAACGGTAGAAAAGGATAAGGAGTTCGAGGTAATGAGTCCCTCGATGTGCTGAGTCCTTCAGAAATGAAGAAAGTATAGCATAATGCTGGGAGAAGTGACTTACATACTTACTGCTCAAATATCTCATTCTTGAAGATATTGAATAATTCTGACATTCTTAAACCTGAAGATCCATTTGAGGAGTGGAGTGTTACAACGGCACCTGACAGTGGAGTGGAGTGTTACAACGGCACCTGACAGTGGAGTGGAGTGTTACAACGGCACCTGACAGTGGAGTGAGGTGTTGCAACAGCATCTAACAGTAGAGTGGAGTGTTACAACGGCACCTGACAGTGGAGTGGAGTGTTACAACGGCACCTGACAGTGGAGTGGAGTGTTACAACGGCACCTGACAGTGGAGTGGAGTGTTACAACGGCACCTGACAGTGGAGTGGAGTGTTACAACGGCACCTGACAGTGGAGTGGAGTGTTTCAACAGCATCTAACAGTGGAGTGAGGTGTTGCAACAGCATCTAACAGTGGAGTGAGGTGTTGCAACAGCATCTAACAGTGGAGTGGAGTGTTACAACGGCGTCTAACAGTGGAGTGGAGTTACAACGGCATCTAACAGTGGAGTGGAGTGTTACAACGGCATCTAACAGTGGAGTGGAGTGTTACAACGGCATCTAACAGTGGAGTGGAGTTACAACGGCATCTAACAGTGCTGTGAAACTTCACGCTAAAAGTGATATATATGCAAAACTTGCGTACATATATTTGAAGACGTATCGCCAACCATTGACTTCTTTCTAATTCAGAGCTGAAATTAGTAAAAACTCACGGGTAGACAAAGCGTCTTCAAATGAAGATACCCAGGAGTTGCATGTGTCTAATTCCTCCTCTTGTCGGTATTGTATATAAAATATGTGAAGCAATTCAGTGAAAGAAGTGGTGTTGGAACTCATCTCACTGGCTGGCCAAGGGTTCAGAACTCCACTCCCTTCATTGAGCTGTTTATAGTTGTGCCATTACGTTTTCGCGAGCCATTACACGACTGTGGTATTAGTGCTGTTTGGCGACCAGAGTTGAGGAGCACTGGAAGAAACTCCCTTCTGAAGTGGTCAGAGCTAAATATATTAAATTCTCAGGTACGGGTGGAAACTCTGGGCATGTTTCTTTACACCTACTGTCCCTGTTCACCTAGCAATAAGTAGGTACGTGGGTGTTAGCCGACTGGAGTGGGACGCATCCTGGGGACTGGTAGTATACCTTAGGGCAGAAACAGAATAACTCTTGGCCTGATTTCTGTAACAGTAAAGAAGCTAGGTACCCAAAGGAGAATCATCTCAGTAAAGTTTCTGTCTGCTGTTGTCTCTTTGTCACCAAACACCTGATGATTCAGAGGCCTTCTAGTCTCGCTAAATTCCGAGCAGTGACCACCAGCACACTGGTGGAAATTCCGTAACTACAGAGAAGATTAACTGGCCTTGGTTCACCCAAGAGAAGCGCAGAGACACGCAGCGAGGCAAACTCTAGAACTAAAGAGAATGAACAACGAAGAGACGCCATAGAGAACAAACATGACAAACTTAGAGGACAGAAGAAGCTGGAGAGACATGATCACAACATACAAAATACTCAAAAATACTTCACTTCAACTGTCAGAAAAGTAGCAGGAGTAGCTGTAATAGTGATAGTACTAATACTACTAAATACGAAAGCAGTCCCACATTTTCGAAAATGGTAATTGTTTCTTTTTTTTTTTTTTACTCCCTGTTTTAAGTATGTGCGAGAAGGGACTGGAGGGTGGGAAGAGAGCCTTTAGCTCTAAAATCTCCGAGACCATTTATCTAGATAACAGAAGATAGTCTACCATCGAGAGTACAGAAGATAGTCCTGTGCAAACAATCTTTATGTGTTGTATGCCATCTCTCTCTCTCTCTCTCTCTCTCTCTCTCTCTCTCTCTCTCTCTCTCTCTCTCTCTCTCTCTCTCTCTCTCTCTCCACCGTTCCTTCCCATTTCCTCTGCTTTGCATAATGCAATACTCACCTGATATATTCAAGCATAATATCAACGTGTGTCAGCATATATTACCAATGTTCTCAAGCATGTTATAGCTATATTAATGTTATAGCTATATTAATGTTATAGCTATATTAATATTATAGCTATATTAATGTTATAGCAATATTAATATTATAGCAATATTAATGTTATAGCAATATTATAGCAATATTAATGTTATAGCAATATTATAGCAATATTAATATTATAGCAATATTAATGTTATAGCAATATTATAGCAATATTAATATTATAGCAATATTAATGTTATAGCAATATTAATGTTATAGCAATATTATAGCAATATTAATGTTACAGCAATATTAATATTATAGCAATATTAATATTATAGCAATATCAATATTATAGCAATATTATAGCAATATTATAGCAATATTATAGCAATATTAATATTATAGCAATATTAATATTATAGCAATATTATAGCAATATTAATGTTATAGCAATATTAATATTATAGCAATATTATAGCAATATTAATGTTATAGCAATATTATAGCAATATTATAGCAATATTATTATAGCAATATTATAGCAATATTATAGCAATATTATAGCAATATTATAGTAATATTATAGCAATATTATAGCAATATTATAGCAATATAATAGCAATATTATAGCAATATTATAGCAATATTATAGCAATATTATAGTAATATTATAGCAATATTATAGCAATATTATAGCAATATTAATGTTATAGCAATATTATAGCAATATTACAGCAATATTATAGCAATATTATAGCAATATTATAGCAATATTAATGTTATAGCAATATTATAGCAATATTACAGCAATATTATAGCAATATTATAGCAATATTATAGCAATATTATAGCAATATTATAGTAATATTATAGCAATATTATAGCAATATTATAGCAATATTATAGCAATATTATAGCAATATTATAGCAATATTATAGTAATATTATAGCAATATTATAGCAATATTATAGCAATATTATAGCAATATTATAGTAATATTATAGCAATATTATAGCAATATTATAGCAATATTATAGCACTATTATAGCAATATTAATGTTATAGCAATATTAATGTTATAGCAATATTATAGCAATATTATAGCAATATTAATATTATAGCAATATTAATGTTATAGCAATATTATAGCAATATTATAGCAATATTAATGTTATAGCAATATTAATATTATAGCAATATTATAGCAATATTATTATAAGCTATTATAGCAATATTATGCAATATTATAGCAATATTATAGCAATATTATAGTAATATTATAGCAATATTATAGCAATATTATAGCAATATTATAGCAATATTATAGTAATATTATAGCAATATTATAGCAATATTATAGCAATATTATAGCAATATTATAGCAATATTATAGCAATATTATAGTAATATTATAGCAATATTATAGCAATATTATAGCAATATTATAGCAATATTATAGCAATATTATAGCAATATTATAGCAATATTATAGCAATATTATAGCAATATTATAGCAATATTATAGCAATATTATAGTAATATTATAGCAATATTATAGCAATATTATAGCAATATTATAGCACTATTATAGCAATATTAATGTTATAGCAATATTAATGTTATAGCAATATTATAGCAATATTATAGCAATATTAATATTATAGCAATATTAACGTTATAGCAATATTATAGCAATATTATAGCAATATTAATGTTATAGCAATATTAATATTATAGCAATATTAATATTATAGCAATATTATAGCAATATTATAGCAATATTATAGCAATATTATAGCAATATTATAGCAATATTATAGTAATATAGCAATATTATAGCAATATTATAGCAATATTATAGCAATATTATAGTAATATTATAGCAATATTATAGCAATATTATAGCAATATTATAGCAATATTATAGCAATATTATAGCAATATTATAGCAATATTATAGTAATATTATAGCAATATTATAGCAATATTATAGCAATATTATAGCAATATTATAGCAATATTAATATTATAGCAATATTAATATTATAGCAATATTAATGTTATAGCAATATTATAGCAATATTATAGCAATATTATAGCAATATTATAGCAATATTATAGCAATATTATAGTAATATTATAGCAATATTATAGCAATATTATAGCAATATTATAGTAATATTATAGCAATATTATAGCAATATTATAGCAATATTATAGCAATATTATAGCAATATTATAGTAATATTATAGCAATATTATAGCAATATTATAGCAATATTAATATTATAGCAATATTAATGTTATAGCAATATTATAGCAATATTATAGCAATATTAATATTATAGCAATATTAATATTATAGCAATATTATAGCAATATTAATATTATAGCAATATTAATGTTATAGCAATATTATAGCAATATTATAGCAATATTATAGCAATATTATAGCAATATTAATGTTATAGCAATATTAATGTTATAGCAATATTATAGCAATATTATAGCAATATTAATATTATAGCAATATTAATGTTATAGCAATATTATAGCAATATTATAGCAATATTAATATTATAGCAATATTAATATTATAGCAATATTATAGCAATATTAATATTATAGCAATATTAATGTTATAGCAATATTATAGCAATATTATAGCAATATTATAGCAATATTATAGCAATATTATAGCAATATTATAGCAATATTATAGTAATATTATAGCAATATTATAGCAATATTATAGCAATATTATAGCAATATTATAGCAATATTATAGCAATATTATAGCAATATTATAGTAATATTATAGCAATATTATAGCAATATTATAGCAATATTATAGCAATATTATAGCAATATTATACAATTTATAGTAATATTATAGCACTATTATAGCAATGATTAATGTTATAGCAATATTAATGTTATAGAATATTATAGCAATATTATACAATATTAATATTATGGCAATATTAATGTTATAGCAATATTATAGCAATATTATAGCAATATTATAGCAATATTATAGCAATATTATAGCAATATTATAGTAATATTATAGCAATAATTATAGCAATATTATACAATATTATAGCAATATTATAGGCAATATTATGGCAATATTATAGTAATATTATAGCAATATTATAGCAATATTATAGCAATATTATAGCAATATTATAGCAATATTATAGCAATATTATAGTAATATTAGTATTATGTTATAGCAATATTATGCAATATTAGTCAATATTATAGCAATATTATAGCAATATTATAGCAATATTATAGCAATATTATAGCATAGCAATATTATAGCAATATTATAGCAATATTATAGCAATATTATAGCAATATTAATATTATAGCAATATTAATGTTATAGCAATATTATAGCAATATTATAGCAATATTATAGCAATATTATAGCAATATTATAGCAATATTATAGCAATATTATAGTAATATTATAGCAATATTATAGCAATATTATAGCAATATTATAGCAATATTATAGCAATATTATAGCAATATTAATATTATAGCAATATTAATGTTATAGCAATATTATAGCAATATTATAGCAATATTATAGCAATATTATAGCAATATTATAGCAATATTATAGCAATATTATAGTAATATTATAGCAATATTATAGCAATATTATAGCAATATTATAGCAATATTATAGCAATATTATAGTAATATTATAGCAATATTATAGCAATATTATAGCAATATTATAGCAATATTATAGCAATATTATAGCAATATTATAGCAATATTATAGCAATATTATAGTAATATTATAGCAATATTATAGCAATATTATAGCAATATTATAGCAATATTATAGCAATATTTTAGCAATATTATAGTAATATTATAGCAATATTATAGCAATATTATAGCAATATTATAGCAATATTATAGCAATATTATAGTAATATTATAGCAATATTATAGCAATATTATAGCAATAGTATAGCAATATTATAGCAATATTATAGCAATATTATAGTAATATTATAGCAATATTATAGCAATATTATAGCAATATTATAGCAATATTATAGCAATATTATAGCAATATTATAGCAATATTATAGTAATATTATAGCAATATTATAGCAATATTATAGCAATATTATAGCAATATTATAGCAATATTATAGTAATATTATAGCAATATTATAGCAATATTATAGCAATATTATAGTAATATTATAGCAATATTATAGCAATATTATAGCAATATTATAGCAATATTATAGAAATATACCAATCTTATGATATTATTATAGTAATATTTTAGATATTTTATAACAACACTGCAGTCAGTGTAGCACAATAATGTGTCAGTGTAGCACAATAATGTGTCAGTGTAGCACAATAATGTTCTTGAATGGAGATATCACAGGTTGAAAGTAGACACACTTGTAGGATGGTAGATATATTGTCAGACTGAGATGGGAGATGGAGCCACAGTTACCTAGCCTGTTTACGCCTAGACGGTCTGCCGCTGAGTGAGGGCGGGACAAAGGGATCACTGCCCATGTGTATGCCCATGACGTCACTCCAAGCCAAAGGCCTACGAGGGATCTCGTGTCTAAAGCACATGGAGGATACTAATATGCTATGCTATATAATACAGGGAATACAGGGATCAGCAACTATGCTGACAGCTCGGTCATGTTACGTATGTCGTCCCGACATACACTACTATCTATAGGCTGAACAGGCAGGCGGATCTGGGCTGATTCTATACAATAACAAATTCATATATATCTTAGAACTAATGGATGGTATCATAATGGACATTACATAGAGGGTGTTAACATAATGCATTACAAACTATAAGAACAATTCATTATACAATATGGATGGAATTGATCGATCGATCTGTATTCATGCACTCTACGGATTCTGAGGAAGAATAAATATATACAAAGAAGTGTTTAACAGAAAGGCAGATTCGGTGCACACAAATCTAGACTGTTAATTCTCAGAATACGGAGGGAACGTGAACACGAAAATTTCTGACAAACTGATCAGCTAATAATAAACACACAGTTGACACTTTCATTCATCTCGGACATCTAATTATACAGACTATGTACATTTAAACCCAATTCTGCGAGGGTAAGGTTTACATATGCAGAATGGTTATCATCTCTGGGAGGATCGAATTCCTCTGCAATGGCCAACACATGCCTTGACTGAGAGAGATTTGAAGGAATATCTACAAAAGATACTTGCGGGTTTCTCATTACTTGTCGAGTACGCAAGGAGTAACGACATTCAGGTTGAGTATCTGACTGAGTATCTGAGATAGAGAGTACAGGATCAGGAGGATTGTCAGAATCTGTCACATTAGTCTGGGTAGCAATATCCTCAACATCGCATACTAATTTCATATGATCTAAATGCGATTCTTTGTATTTGCCAGTACTAATTTCTCTAACCTTATACTTATTTCCAGTGATATGTTCAACTACTCGATAAGGTCCGACAAACTTTTGATCAAGCTTTGGCATTGCAGACGTTTTGTTAAAGTTAATCAGCATAACTCTCGAACCTACTTTGATTTTAGATGGCTTTGCTCGAGTGTTTGCGACTCTTGTAAATTCTGCTGTTGATTTATGAAGTGTTTCACGGATTCTTCTAAAAACACTTTGAGCTAAGCTGGTACGAGTTGCTACGAAATCATCAGGGTTGTAATTAGGTTTCGGAGTAGAATATAACAACTCATAGGGTAAACGCTTGTCTACACCATACAATGCATAATGTGGAGTATCACCTATGGAAGCATTGTAAGCAGAATTTATGGCACACTGGACATCTGGTATAACTTCATCCCAAGTTTCACTATTGGGGTTGATAGTGGCTCTCAGAACATCAAGTACTTTCTTATTTGTTCTTTCGGCTAACCCATTGCTGGCAGGATGATGAGGAACAATGGTGGATTTAGAGATCTTGTATAAAGTACACAAATTTTCAAGAACCTCATTACAGAATTCACCTCCATTATCTGTTACTAAGGACTTTGGGGTGGTATGCCTGCAGATAATGCGTTCTTTAAACGCTTTAGCTACTGTCTCTGCAGTCTTATCTGCAATAGGAACTAGCTCACAATATCTGGTGAAATGGTCTACCATAACACACAGATGTTTGTTGCCTTGGAGGGAACATTTAAAATTAGTTAACAAATCAAGGGCAACTCTTTCCCACGGTTCGCTAGTGGTTGGGTACACTTGGATTGGGTTAGGACCATTGACATTTCCTTTATGCTGCATACAGACACTACATTTCTTAACATACTCGGAAATGTCAGTTGCCATACGTGGCCAAAAGTATTTCATTCTGGCTTGTTTCACCGAACGATCCATACCAGGGTGTGCAACACCTGGTGCATCATGAACTAGCTGTAGAGCTACGTTCACTAGTGACTGTGGAATTACTAACTGGTAAACTCTTCTGCTTGGAGTACCCAACTCGGCTGTTCGATACAGTAATTCCTGACTCATTACAAAGTCACTAATGGGTGCTGGTGGCTTTACAGTAAGAATGGGATCTTCCTGGAGAAGGAATCGAATCACACCAGACCACATGGGATCTATTCTTTGTGCAGTTTTGACATCCTCGACAGTAAATGGAGGATCTGCAGTAACTACACTAACGTGTCGCGATAAAGCATCTGCGACTACATTTGACTTGCCAGGTAAATGTTCAAAAGTGGGATTGAACTCTTGGATAGTCAAGGACCATCTGGCTAACCTTCCAGTAGGCTGTTTGTTCTGGAATAAAGGTATCAGTGGCGCATGATCTGTCAAGACATGAACAGGGTACTGGTAAATGATGTCTCGGAAGTGCTTTAAAGACCATACTATTGCTAAAGCTTCTTGCTCCGTTACTGTATAATTACGTTCAGCCTTCGTAAGGACTCGGCTAGCAAATGCAACTGCGTTGTACTTGCTATCAGTCTTCTGAGCTAGTACGGCACCTATGCCAATGGAACTAGCATCAGTTGTCAGATAGAAGGGCTTAGAAAAATCTGGGAATTTCAAAATGGGAGCAGATGTTAGCTTTTCTTTTAGAGTTTGGAATGCTGTTTCTTGACGGAAGGTCCAACTAAAAGGAGCATCTTTCTTAAGCAACTCAGTTAGAGGAGCAGCTATGGAAGAAAAATTAGCAATGAAAGATCTATAAAAACCTGCTAAGCCCACAAAGGATCTTACGGCATCAGCGGTTTTGGGAGTTGGAAAATTTAATACTGCTGTTACTTTACTTTGGTCAGTCGTAACCCCTCTAGGAGTGACTACGTGACCAAGAAACTTAATTTCTGATCTGAAAAATTGGCATTTAGACAGTTTGATCTTTAAATTTGCTTCTTCAAGCTTTCCAAGTACTGTATCAAGTCTTTTCAGATGTGTGTCCACGTCTTCGGACATGACGATTACGTCGTCTAAGTACACCATAAGTGCTTTACCTATCAGACCTCTAAAGATATTGGTCATGAGTCTAGAGAACGTGATAGGAGACGATCGTAATCCAAACGCCATACGGAGGAAATGATAATGACCTGTGGGAGTGGAGAAAGCTGTTAACTCTTGGCTGTCCTCGTGAAGAGGGACTTGCCAAAACCCTTGTAACAAGTCTAGGGTCGAGAAGACTTTGTTATCTCCGATATTGCGTAAAAGGTCACCTAGTACAGGAAGTGGGAAACGATCTGGAATGGTTTTCGCGTTTAACTTCCTAAAGTCAATCACCGGGCGCCAAGTGCCATCCTTCTTAGGCACTAGGATCAAGGGCGCATTCCAGGGTGAATTGCTATGTGCAATAACTCCATCATTGAGCATTTGATTGATCAGTTCCTCTGCGACAGCAACTTGTGAATGAGGCATTCTGTACGCAGGTATGTAAATAGGTCTAGTACCAGGTTCAAGTGGAATACGATGGGACAATAAGTTCGTTATACCCATCTTCTCACCTGGTAAGGCAATAGCTTTACGACGTTTGTTCAACAGAGTCAACAAACGCTTGACTTCGTCTGGGAAGTCAGTAGGAGCTAAGTCTTTCTCCTCAACTGGTGAAACAGATTGATCCGGAGAAGTGGATGAGGTCTCCCCGGTAGAAATAGCACCGACCCACTGGTCAGGTGACACGTCATCCTGTACTTGAACAGGGTAAGGATAGTGAACTAGGTCAACGAGGTTGGTATTTGCTCTGAGACGAGCACTGTGACCCAAAGTGTTAGCAAGGAGTAAATGGATCTTACTGTCTCTTACAATGTGTAAGGAAGGTTCAACAAATAAACCTTTGACCTTGCAGGAATCACTGTCAACTAGGACGGTATCACCATCTGGAACATTAGGAACAACAACAGACACTCTAGTGAGAGCACTAGCCGCAACAGAGACGTCTTTCTGCAAACGGCATGTGACATCAACAAGAGATGGCATTACTAGTTCCAAGTAATCGTTTTCTGACAAGGCATCCCCTGTGGAGAAACTACTACTCGAACTAGCAGTCATTGCAGGGATAGGCTGTGCACTCAAGGCAGTCTGAGTGTCCTCGGACACTTGAGGCAACGGAACACTATCCTGCAAGTCTGAAGGTATAGGTGGAACACTAATGGGGAGTGACAGAATTACCAGTGCCTGACCGCTTGGGTACGCTACTGGAAATTGCATTGGCTTGTAAGGACTTAATGCGTACATCATACTCTGCAGCAGTATGACAGATTTCTGATCCAAGCTGGTAACCCCAGAATGGAACGATTAAGTCATCTATTTGGGCATGCCATCGGTACGGGTCGAGCACAATGCGTAAGTCTCGCATGGAAGCAAATCCCAGAAGAAGGTCACCAGGGAAAGCAATCTGGTCGACAACAAGAAAAACAGCAGTAAAGTCTCTGCCTTGGATAGTAAAGGTGAGTGAAGTCTGACCTCGGACTCGCAGAAGAGAACCAGCTACTCCACCAAGGAAGGTTACAGTAGTTGGTTCAACGAGGAGGATACGTCGTAACCGCTTCTCTTTAAACAAGCTAGACCTAATGATATTAACTTGCGCACCAGAGTCCATGAACACATGAACGGGCGCATTATGGACAGAAGCTTGTACTAATGGACCAATCGTTGCATTAGAACTCATATGCAAACAGGAAGTTGAGTTATCATCGGATAAAGCATCTTCTACTTCATCCCCAAATTCCTCTACGTCAGAGACGTGTGAAGCCACATCATCAGCAGGATTGTCATTCTCGAGACTGCTTAAGGCTTCAAAGGAATTGTGAACGGGGATGGCGTACTCATTATCACTTACCGTCACCATTGGGCGGTTTGACTGGGGCGCTCTAATTCCCCCGAATTGGAAGAATGAGCCTGGTTCTGATTAGACTGTGAACCACGACGTCTGTTTCCTCTCCTGGCTCTGCGGTTGGAACGGCCATGGAAAGATCTAGAGTACCGCATATTGTAGAGCGCATTGCACTCAGATGTATCATGTCCATGAATTCTATGATGAGTACAGTAGGGAAGATCTGACTGGTACTCATCATCAGTACGACGCTTCTTAGGGTAACTGGCATAACAATTACTAGCGATATGGCCACGGAAACCACAATTGTAGCAAATTATTTGACTGTGGTTACTGTACGTACTATGGGTGTTACGGGAATGATAGCTCTTAACACTTGCTTTGGATGATGAGCGTGAGTGATTGCGGTTGGGAGGTTTGGTAGTAGCACAAACTAAAGGAGGTACAGGATTGGACAAGGTGTTTGGCATAGACCTACGATAAGGGAAGGATCCCTCGGGACACAAATTTCGTACATGGATTAGAGCTTTAAGCGGTCCCATATTAGCATCTAGCGGACTTGAATTGTACACATACTTAGATGTCGGTGGCATTAGTTGTTTAACGACTCCAAAGGCAGCTAATCTGGCAAACCCATCAAGGGCTGGTTTATCACTATCGTTAAGATATCTTGAATTTCGGCCTGCTTTAACAAATGAGGACATTAGGTTATTGAGACGAAGAGCAAACTCCTCTAATGACTCTTCTGGTCTCGGGGCTGTGCAAACTAATTCTTTGAGAACAACGAACGGATCGGTTTCTCGCACTGGTTCAAGATAATTGCGAATTAACTGTTCATAATCTTGCCACCTGGTCAGATCTTGGAAGTCCTTCATACGAATTAATTTAAATACATTTGAGGCAGCTGAAGAACGGGCTAGACTCTCCTTTCCGATACTTATTAAAAGACTCTCAGAAGGGGGACCATCAACTGAAGCGTCAGCTCTGGCTCTAACTGCAGTAAACCAACCTTCAAGGTTGTCTGGATCACCATTGAATAATGGCATAGCATCATACGGATCACGAGTGAAGTTACGCAGGCCAGAAGTCTGAGTATGTCTATCGTTTGATACGGAGTTACTCGAATTTTGGGCTGACACATTAATGGTTGTACTAGCAGCAAGTGCTGAGGCATCGCTAGAGAAAACTTGAGACATGTTTGCCAAAATGTAAAAACTAGAATTTAGAGAACAAAGAAAATGATAACTGAGGAACACACAACACAGTGAACTTAAATGGAAGAAAATGCTTAACTATTCTGCATAAGTAATTAAAAATTGACAAGTTACACAGTAAGCAAAGAACTCACACAAGAATAATATGCAACTTAACAAACACTGAAAATCAAGAGAACTTTTACTTTGCTCAAATCTAATATTCTCAACTTTTACTTTAAATTGAATAAATGGCACAGTGAGTTTTCTTTACTTTCAATGCAACAAGGAAATACACAATAAAATGATAAAATGGACTCAATAAACTTGTGCAAAAATTAAAACAAACACACAATTCACTGAAATTAAAAAAAAATAAAATGACAGACAGAATAAAATACTATGCACAGAACAGAGCATAAGAAACTGCACTGTAATAAACTGTATTGCACAACACTGCATAAAATTTTCTGCAAGAAAAACTTTAATAGCAACACAATATTTGCACAAGAATTATTGCAAAATGAGTCTATGTGCAATAATAAAAATTATAACACACAAGAAAAGAAATATATCAAGGAATGAACACTTTAACTCTTAACTGCACTTAAACAACAAGCAAAAGAACAATTTACTTTAGAAGGAGAACTTAAAAATTGCACTAAGAGTGAATTTGTTCAATAAAATATGAAAAATAATAGGTGCTAAAACACACAACAAAAAGAAATACAACACTTACAGTGATGCAGAGCACAAAACATCAACATAAACTCAGTACTAGAATTTTCTTGCAATGAAACTTGATGTTTTTAAAAAAATTTTGTAAACAGATTTCTTGCTGGAGCTTTAAAAATGGCACTATTGTCTGTGGAAATAAGACAAATTAAACACTGGCTGAATGGAAAAATATGAACACAAGAATGTTCAACACACAGGGAACAAACAAAAATACACAATTGCTAGGAAGAAAAAAAAATAACAGACAACACTGAGTTGTGATGCAGAATATGAGGTGAAAAATTTACTGAGTTAATTCACTGGAATTCTGAAGTTTAAACACAAGTTCTATACTGCTCATATGTTGCACACACAACAAAGGAAACACTAAGTACTTACTTCAAGTGTGTATAAAAAGAAACACAACACAACAGATATAAAATAATGCACGAAAATTAACACTGAATTAAGGAGATTAAAAGAAATTTATGCAATCAGTACATGATAAACACTGAGTCTGATCAAGAGTCACTGAATGTCACTAAGAGAAAAATTCACTGGGAACACAAAAGAAATGTCTCAACACTCGCAAATGTCTCTAAAAAAAAAATATTATAGCTGTAACACTTGAAAAAATGAGATTGATGGATTGTTTATATCGTCTTGCTGCTGTCCTCTGCACAGATGATCGTAGAATTGCGCTTAAATCGGCGAGAGACAACACACAGGAGGCTTTTAAAGATGGCGCGAACACACTCTAGCTCTTGACCCCCTATGTGGTCCTTAAAATATGGTGCTACAACCCTTAGCAATGCACCAAAACACTGATGAGGTAGGTGAGTTGTAATGGCCGACTGTAGTTGGGTTTGTGGGTAATGGCTGAGCGAGGCGTCTGAGACCGGCAATGGTGCGACACACGTGATCGTGAGTGGCTGGGCTTATGGGTTGAACGTCGTAAGCCTCACTGAGAAAACCCACACTGCCGCGAAGATAATTCTAAGCCGGCTGGCTTAGAAGAAACCCACGAAATACTACAACACCACAAGGATGACAAGGAGCACTCAGAATGCTTGGAACTTGAATCACAAGCGATGAAGACTAGTCACGTGGCTTGCCTGAGTACTGGGGTAAGACACCTGGGTTAGTTGCTAGCTGGCTTATCTTAACCCTTCACACAGAATAGCTTGATAACTTCACACGATGAGCACAGCAGGGGTGGAAGCTGGCTTGGCAGGCAAAATAATTGGATGGAGTAGGCTAGGCTGGACTGGACTCGGGTGTTCTGACTCCCCCACCACAGACTGGAAGCTGGCTTATTTTGCAAACTCGGGTCAACCCCTCGGGAGTAATGCAAAAAAGCAGGAAACACTAATACAAAGAGACTGACCAGTGAATAATGTAGAAGCTGGTAGAGTAGCTGGCTTGAGGTAGCTGGCTGGGTGAATCTCGGTAGTCGGTAGGCCTACTGGTCACACGAAATGGCCGTCTTGCTGGTCGACAACTTTATCTCCAGAAATCGCTGTAATCGTCAGAATTACAGGCTCACCGCTGGCACCATTTATCGTAAGGGTTCTTGAATGGAGATATCACAGGTTGAAAGTAGACACACTTGTAGGATGGTAGATATATTGTCAGACTGAGATGGGAGATGGAGCCACAGTTACCTAGCCTGTTTACGCCTAGACGGTCTGCCGCTGAGTGAGGGCGGGACAAAGGGATCACTGCCCATGTGTATGCCCATGACGTCACTCCAAGCCAAAGGCCTACGAGGGATCTCGTGTCTAAAGCACATGGAGGATACTAATATGCTATGCTATATAATACAGGGAATACAGGGATCAGCAACTATGCTGACAATAATGTGTCAGTGTAGCACAATAATGTGTCAGTGTAGCACAATAATGTGTCAGTGTAGCACAAAGCGTCAGTGTAGCATAATAAAGCGTCAGTGTAGCACAATAATGTGTCAGTGTAGCACAATAATGTGTCAGTGTAGCATAATAAAGCGTCAGTGTAGCACAATAATGTGTCAGTGTAGCACAATAATGTGTCAGTGTAGCACAATAAAGCGTCAGTGTAGCATAATAAAGCGTCAGTGTAGCACAAAGCGTCAGTGTAGCACAGTAATGTGTCAGTGTAGCACAATAAAGCGTCAGTGTAGCACAATAAAGCATCAGTGTAGCACAATAAAGCGCCAGTGTAGCATAATAAAGCGTCAGTGTAGCACAATAAAGCGTCAGTGTAGCACAATAAAGCGTCAGTGTAGCACAATAAAGCGTCAGTGTAGCACAATAAAGCGTCAGTGTAGCACAATAAAGCGTCAGTGTAGCACAATAAAGCGTCAGTGTAGCACAATAAAGCGTCAGTGTAGCACAATAAAGCGTCAGTGTAGCACAATAAAGCGTCAGTGTAGCACAATAAAGCGTCAGTGTAGCACAATAAAGCGTCAGTGTAGCACAATAAAGCGTCAGTGTAGCACAATAAAGCGTCAGTGTAGCACAATAAAGCGTCAGTGTAGCACAATAAAGCGTCAGTGCAGCATAATAAAGCGTCAGTGTAGCATAATAAAGCGTCAGTGTAGCACAATAAAGCGTCAGTGCAGCATAATAAAGCGTCAGTGTAGCACAATAAAGCGTCAGTGTAGCACAAAGCGTCAGTGTAGCATAATAAAGCTCTGACTAACCATTTTTTTTTCAATTATTTTTCACCAAAAAGGAAACATGTAATCTGTCAACAACAAAAAAGATCTATTGTATATATTTTGAAGCCGATTTTTATTTATCATTCGGATAATCCATTGTAAATATGAAATTCTCCCTAGTGGGACTTTCTCTCTCTCTCTCTCTCTCTCTCTCTCTCTGTTTGTCTCTCTCTGTCTCTGTCTCTCTCTGTCTATCTGTCTGTCTGTCTCTCTCTCTCTTTTGTACATAGGGTTTGACATGGTTAAGGATCCCTAGCTTTATTGACAAGCTAAGAGCTGTTACCTACATCAGCTCATTTGACAGCATTTTTAATGTGATGAAACATACAAGTAGGGAACAGGATGAAGTTGGAGCCATCTGTGGGCCAGCATTTTCATTTGATCAACTGACTTTATCTCGTTGACATCATTATGCTGTACGAATGTGTTCCATACTCGAGTCATCCTGGGGATATATGATCTCAGACGAAGTGATGTTCTGGAGAAGGGTACAGCCAGAGTGAAGTTGGTGATGATTGCCCGTCTTGTGGTTTAGAAAGTTACTTCACGCTTTGTCTCCGTCTCTCTCTCTCTCTCTCTCTCTCTCTCTCTCTCTCTCTCTCTCTCTCTCTCTCTTTCTTTCAATAGATGAAATATAATCGCTAGGTAGTAACATTACATTTGATGTATGTATATATATATATATATATATATATATATATATATATATATATATATATATATATATATATATATATATATATATATATATGTGTGTGTGTGTGTGTGTGTAATTAACACATCGGCCGCGTCCCACCAAGGCAGGGTGGCCCGAAAAAGAAAAACTTCCCCATCATTCACTCCATCACTGTCTTGCCAGAAGCGCATTACACTACAGTTACAAAACTGCAACATTAACACCCCTCCTTCAGAGTGCAGACACTGTACTTCCCATCTCCTTGATTCGTAATGGCTTGATAAAGCTCCTGGAGAGCGAAACGTTGCCACAATTAAATGTCACATTAGTTGCACTTGTGTCCTTTTACTTTACATATTGTCGGTAATTCTACCAACTTTATTGTAAAGGACCTGCCCAGTATGGGCAAACAGGCCTGCTGCAGTATTCCTCCTTTCTTTTGTTCTTATGTTCTTACGTTAAGTCCGGCCTGCCGATTTCTCTGAATCCCTTCATAAATATTACCCTGCTCACACTCCAACAGCACGTCAAGTCCTGAAAACCATTTGTCTCCATTCACTCCTATCTAACATGCTCACGCATGCTTGCTGGAAGTCCAAGCCCCTCGCACACGAAACTTCCTTTACTCCCTCCCTCCAGCCTTTCCTAGGCCGACCTCTACCCCGCCTTCTCTCCACTGCAGATTTATACATTCTCGATGTCATTCTATTTTGTTCCATCTTCTCAACATGTCCAAACCACCTCAAAAACTCCTCCTCGGCGTTCTGGATAAAAGTTTTGGCAATCCCGCACCTCCTCCTAATATCACACCACACACTGCCCTCACACTCGACATTTCCACTGCCTCCAGCCTTCTCCTTGTTACAACATTCATCACCCATGCTTCACACCCATATAAGAGCGTTGGTACAACTATACTCTCACACATTCCCCTATTTGCCTCCATGAACAAAGTTCTTTGTCTCCACAGATTCCTCAGTGCACCGCTCACCTTTTTTCCCCTCGTCAATTCTATGATTCAACTCATCTTTCATAGACTCATCTGCTGACAAGTCCACTCCTAAATATCCAAATACATTCACCTCCTCCATACTCTCTCCCTCCAATCTGATGTCCAATCTTTCGTTACCTCATTTTTTGTTGTTGTCCTCATCACCTTATTCTTTCCTATAATCACTTTCAATTTTCTTCTTTTATATAATTTACCAGACTTATTCACCAACCTCTGTAACTTCTCTTCAGAATCTCCCAAGAGCACAGTGTCATCAGCAAAGAGCAACTGTGACAACTCCCACTTTGTGTTAAATTCTTTATCTTAATACCCCAAACTTCTTGCCAACACCCAAGCATCCACCTGTCTTACAACCCCATCTATAAATATATTGAACAGCCATGATGACATCTCCATGGTTGTTCAATATATATGTATATGTATGTATGTATGTATGTATATATATATATATATATATATATATATATATATATATATATATATATATATATATATATATATACATATATATGTCGTGCCGAATATGTAAAACTGGTCAATTAGCTTCTCTTATACGTTTAAAGATATATTTTTTTCATTAATGTTAATGTAAAATTTTTTAATTTTGCAATAAAAGAATCTTAGAAAACTTACCTAACCTTATTATAACAAGAGCAATTTATTTTAGCCTAACCCAACTAAATATATTTTAAATACGTTTACAATAATTTAGTACTAAACAAACACAATCAAATATATTTTTTTTCGTCAGGTTCAGAATGATTTTGGCGAAATTACTGCATACACAAATTTTCACTTGTCCTATATGGCAAGATGAGCGTTGCTATTTAAGCCAAGATGGCAACTTCTGCCTATTCGGCACTATATATATATATATATATATATATATATATATATATATATATATATATATATATGTGTGTGTGTGTGTGTGTGTGTGTGTGTGTGTGTGTGTGTATGCAAAACAACCACTGTGAAAGAGTAGTGAAATTCCAAGCGCTGACGGATGTGTCTGTAAGATTCCTTGTAAAATTTGCGATAAAGTTTATTACGGTCAAACTGGTAAAAATCTCGAACTTTGATTAAAACAACATAAATATAGCATTAGAACTGGACAAGATTCCAATGCTCTATTTATTCATGTGAGAGATTTTAACCATCTAATTGATTTTCAAAAAGTTGAGAAACTTGTATCAAGCAAGTCCATGGTCGACAGAAATATAATTGAATCTTGTTTCATAAAAACCAGTTTTGAAAATAATATTAATATTTCCTTTGGTTTATATAAATTAGATTCATTTATAATTAATAAAATTTGGTTAGAGTTTAATAATACATTGGACAAATAATAAACCTTATTTCTTGGGTAGAATAATTTGTTAGCGGGATGTCGTGAGGACCTGTCTAGTTGGACCAGCGGACCTACTGCAGTGTTCCTCTTTTCTTATGAGTCCGGTATTGTCCCGCGTCAGGTGTTTCTTTGTTGTGGGAGTTGACTGTGAGGTGTAGTCTAAGCCCTTTAATTGCCTTCCTTTGATGTATTACTTTCATAGTTCCTTGACAATGTGAGTAGTCACGAAAGCGCTTGGAATTTCACTACTCTTTCACAGTGGTTGTTTTGCATATTTTAAAATCGCCTATTTACTGTGATCATATTGCATATATATACACACACACATATATAAATATATACATATATATATATATACATATATATATATAAACATATATATATAGATATATACATATATATAAACATATATATATATACATATATATATATATATATACATATATATAAACATATATATATATACATATATATATATATATATATAAATATATATATAAATATATATATATAGATATATATATATATATATACATATATATATATATATATATATATATATGCAAACCAACAACTGTGAAAAAATAGAAAAATTCCAAGCGCTTTCGTGACTTCTCACATTATCAAGGGACTATGATAGTGCCTTGATAATGTGAGAAGCCTCTGAAACGCTTGGAATTTTCGCAGTGGTTGTTTTGCATATTATGATATCACCTGTTTACTGTGATCAATTTGCATATATATATGAAAGCCAGAGAGAGAGAGAGAGAGGAAGATAGGAGATATAGCGGGAAAGAGAGAGACAGAAAGATAGGAGATACAGAGAGGGAGAGAGAAAGAGAGGAAGAATGTATCGGCAATCGGTAATAGACTTGTAAATCGTGAACACAAAAGTCGTTTTGGTCAGACCTGGCAGCCATTTGAGCTGTGCAGGGCAGTGTCTGAGCGCTGGCGTCAGCATGTGAGAGAGAGAGAGAGAGAGAGAGAGAGAGAGAGAGAGAGAGAGAGAGAGAGAGAGAGAGAGAGAGAGAGAGACAGAGAGAGACAGAGACAGAGACAGAGACAGAGACAGAGACAGAGAATGTACAAGGCCAACATTGTCAAAGTACCACACTTGGCTCCATTTCGAGAACAGCGTGAAGCAAGTACCACAAGACGGGCAGCCAGCAGCAACTTCACTCTGGCTGTACCCTTCTCCAAAACATGACTTCATCTGAGATAATTTATCCCCAGGATGACTCGAGTATGGAACACATTCGTACAGTATTATGATGTCAACGAGATAAAGTCAGTTGATCACATGAAAATGCTGACCCACAGATGGCTCCAACTTCATCCTGTTCCCTACTTGTATGTCTCATAACAATAAAAATGCTTTCAAATGAGCTGATGTAGGTAACAGCTCTTAGCTTGTCAATAAAGTTAGGAATCATTAACCTGTAAACAGCTTGTCAATAAAGCTAGGGATCCTTAACCTTGTCAAACCCTGTGTAAGAGAGAGAGAGAGAGAGAGAGAGACTATACATAGTTATGGTACTTACATTTTTTTAACTTTTAAGTATACATAATACTTATCACAAGGAGCGCCAATATGCTGCTATGTATGATAATTCTATGTAACTGTATACCTGATAAATATGTAACTGTATACCTGAATAAACTTACTTAACAAATTCTGTTATCTGCCCACTCACATGTGCTTTATTAATTACGTTTATTTAGGCACAGGTACACAAAAATTCAATTATTAAACATAATAATAAACAAGTCAATCAGTGTAACCCCAAAAAAGGTCAGACAAAGTGACTCTCTCTCTCTCTCTCTCTCTCTCTCTCTCTCTCTCTCTCTCTCTCTCTCTCTCTCTCTCTCTCTCTCTCACTAGCATCCCCCCTCTCTCTCATATCTTAGCGCCTCAGCGCCCCCATTTAACATTTTCTTTGAGAGTACCCGAGGCGGTCATCACCAACTACGTTATTTCAGAGTTATCACGCTCGATGGTCGCAAACAAGGCACCTCTCGGGGTTCTCGTAGTCCCCTCGAAAATACTCACGATCTTTCCTTTTTTTTAAATAATAACGTGCAAGTTTTCAACTTGGGAACGACGACATGAGAAAGTGTTGAGGTTGCAAAGGTTTATTAAGTTTGAGGGCTGTCGACTACACGATTAAATTTTTAGTTCACATATCACCTTTTCACCCCCAGTCAAGAATATTTTAATATATAAATAGGGATTTATATATATATATATATATATATATATATATATATATATATATATATATATAAATATATAAATTATATATATATATATATATATATATATATATATATTCAAACAGCTCCGGGGAGAACCTTGAGTTTTCCCTGAGGTACGTTTACTGTCTTCTCTGAGGATGAGGGTCCCCATTCCAGCTATAGAGGTGGTACTTCCCTATATTTTAAAAAAAAAAAAAAAAAAAAATATAATATATATATATATATATAATATATATATATATATATATAATATATATATATATATATATAATATATATATATAAATATATATATATATATATATATATATATATATATATATATATATATATATATATATATATATATATATATATATATATATATATATATATATATATATATATATATATATATATATATATATATATATATAATATATATATATATATATATATATATATATATATATATATATATATATATTTATATATATACATATATACATATTATAGGAGAGCAAATGATAGAGTGGGAGAGGCACTGTCAAGAAATTTTAATGAAAATAAGAACAATTTTTGGAGAGAGTTAAACAAGTTAAGAAAGCCTAGGGAACAAATGGATTTGTCAGTTAAAAACAGAGTAGGGGAGTTAGCAGATGGGGAGATGGGGAGATGGGGGTATTGGGTAGATGGCGAGAATATTTTGAGGAACTTTTAAATGTCAAAGAAGAAAGGGAGGCGGTAATTTCATGCACTGGACATGGAGGTATACCATCTTTTAGGAGTGAAAAAGAACAGGGTGTGAGGGAGGTGCGTGAGGCATTACGTAGAATGAAAGGGGGTAAAGCAGCTGGAACTGAAATGTTAAAATCAGGGGGGGATATAGTGTTTGAGTGGTTGGTATTTTTGTTTAATAAACGTATGAAAGAGGGGAAGGTACCTAGAGGTTGGCGGACAGCACGTATAGTCCCTTTATTTAAAGGGAAGGGGGACAAAAGAGATTGTAAAAATTATAGAGGAATAAGCTTACTGAGTATACCAGGAAAAGTGTACGGTAGGGTTATAATTGAAAGAATTAGAGGCAAGACAATGTAGGATTGAGGATGAGCAAGGAGGTTTCAGAGTGGGTAGGGGATGTGTAGATGAAGTGTTTACATTGAAGCATATATGTGAACAGTATTTAGATAAAGGTAGGGAAGTTTTTATTGCATTTATGGATTTAGAAAAGGCATATGATAGAGTGGATAGGGGAGCAATGTGGCAGATGTTGCAAGTATATGGAATAGGTGGTAAGTTACTAAATGCTGTAAAGAGTTTTTATGAGGATAGTGAGGCTCAGGTTAGGGTGTGTAGAAGAGAGGGAGACTACTTCCCGGTAAAAGTAGGTCTTAGACAGGGATGTGTAATGTCATCATGGTTGTTTAATATATTTATAGATGGGGTTGTAAAAGAAGTAAATGCTAGGGTGTTCGGGAGAGGGGTGGGATTAAATTATGGGGAATCAAATTCAAAATGGGAATTGATACAGTTGCTTTTTGCTGGTGATACTGTGCTTATGGGAAATTCAAAAAAAATTGCAAAGGTTAGTGGACGAGTTTGGGAGTGTGTGTAAAGGTAGAAAGTTGAAAGTGAACATAGAAAAGAGTAAGATGATGAGGGTATCAAATGATTTAGATAAAGAAAAATTGGATATCAAATTGGGGAGGAGGAGTATGGAAGAAGTGATTGTTTTCAGATACTTGGGAGTTGACGTGTCGGCGGATGGATTTATGAAGGATGAGGTTAATCATAGAATTGATGAGGGAAAAAAGGTGAGTGGTGCATTGAGGTATATGTGGAGTCAAAAAACGTTGTCTATGGAGGCAAAGAAGGGAATGTATGAAAGTATAGTAGTACCAACACTCTTATACGGGTGTGAAGCTTGGGTTGTAAATGCTGCAGCGAGGAGACGGTTGGAGGCAGTGGAGATGTCCTGTCTAAGGGCAATGTGTGGTGTAAATATTATTCAGAAAATTCGGAGTGTGGAAATTAGGAGAAGGTGTGGAGTTAATAAAAGTATTAGTCAGAGGGCTGAAGAGGGTTGTTGAGGTAGTTTGGTCATTTAGAGAGAATGGATCAAAGTAGAATGACATGGAGAGCATTTAAATCTGTAGTGGAAGGAAGGCGGGGCAGGGGTCTCCCTCGAAAAGGTTGGAAGGAACGGGTAAGGAAGGTTCCGTGGTCGAGGGGCTTGGACTTCCAGCAGGCGTGCGTGAGCGTGTTCGATAGGAGTGAATGGAGACGAATGGTATTTGGGACCTGACGATCTGTTGGAGTGTGAGCAAGGTAATATTTAGTGGAGGGATTCAGACAAACCGGTTATTTTTATATAGCCGGACTTGAGTCCTGGAAATGGGAAGTACAATGCCTGCACTCTGAAGGAGGGGTTTCGGGATATTAGCAGTTTGGAGGGATATGTTGTGTATCTTTATACGTATATGCTTCTAAACTGTTGTATTCTGAGCACCTCTGCAAAAACAGTGATAATGTGTGAGTGTGGTGAAAGTGTTGAATGATGATGAAAGTATTTTCTTTTTGGGGATTTTCTTTCTTTTTTGGGTCACCCTGCCTCGGTATATATATATATATATATATATATATATATATATATATATATATATATATATATATATATATATATATATATATATATATATATATATATTGTTATTTTTTTATCTCTCTCAGTAATATTCATCTTCATCTGACCTCCGTTTAATTACCTCCTGTCTATTAGCTACGTTAGTGTAAATGTGCGTCAATTTGGGCCTCCAGCGACCCATCAACACTCATTCCATCCCTATTACTCCCTCCCTCTCTCCCTCCCTCTCCCCCTGTCTCTTCCCAACTCTCACTCCCTCCTTCCCTCACTTGCTCCATCTACCTTTCATATTCTCTCTTTCCCCCCAAATTCGCGTTATTTAGCTCGGCTTCGTCTCTTCCTCTACTCTTCTTACCTTCTCTTTTTTCTATAATTCCTCATTTTCCTTGAATTATTTTCTTTACAATTTTTTCCCATTCTCTCTCTCTCTCTCTCTCTCTCTCTCTCTCTCTCTCTCTCTCTCTCTCTCTCTCTCTCTCTAACTCTCTCTCTCTCTCTCTCTCTCTCTCTCTCTCTCTCTCTCTCGATCTTTCCCCCTCCCTTTCCCCCTCCTCCTTCCCTCCCCCTCCTTCCCCCTCTCCCTCTCCCCCTACCCCTCCTCCTCCCCCAGGGGAAAACAGCTGTGCCAGCCTTTCAAATGTAATTCGATTAAATCAAATTAAATTACATTAGATTAAGCGAGAGCGAATTAAATGTTTTAATGGAAGGGGTCAACTTCCCGCAGCAGCAGCAGCAGCGATCTCTCATCTTGGTTTAATTTTGGTTTAAGGTGAGAGACGGAGGCGAGAACGAGCGTGTTAAAACCGTTAAATGTTTTATCGGGAGGGGGGTCAATTACCGGTGGTTTGTCATTATCGTGGTGAGCTGCAGAGGTTTGTGCCGTTGGTTTATTTTGGTGGTTTATTTCATTGCTTTATTTCAGTGGTTTATGTCTGTGACTTCTGTGGTTTACTTAATTGATTCCGGTGGTTTATTTCAGTGATTTGGGTGGTTTATTTCAGTGATTTCAGTGGTTTATTTCGGTGATTTCGGTGGTTTATTTAAAGGCTTATTTTTACTTGATGAACATCAAAATGGTATACAATACCGACAGGTTGGTAGGTAAGACACATAGGCAACAGTTAGGCAACTTTATTCCGAAACGTTTCGCCTACACAGTAGGCTTCTTCAGTCGAATACAGAAAGTAGGCAGGAACAGTAGGGATGTGAAGACGATGTAATCAGTCCATCACCCTTGTAGTCGTAGAATTTGAGGTTGATGGTCAGATTACATCGTCTTCACATCTCTACTGTTCCTGCCTACTTTCTGTATTCGACTGAAGAAGCCTACTGTGTAGGTGAAACGTTTCGGAATAAATTTGCCTAACTGTTGCCTATGTGTCTTACTTATTTCTTCTTCTTCTTCTTCTTCTTCTTCTTCTTCTTCTTCTTCTTCTTCTTCTTCTTCTCCTTCTCCTTCTCCTCCTCCTGATGCTGGTATCAGCAGAAGTCTTCTGAGAGTTTAATCACTATTTTAAGTGTTGCTGTTGACTGGTAGTGAACAGGTTGACAGCCTTAATGACCCTCGTGTAGTAGATAGGTTTCAAACCCCCCTTTAACCAACCACCTAACACACACACACACACACACACACACACACACAAACACACACACACACACACACACACACACACACACACACACACACACACACACACACACACACACACACACACACACACACACACACACAAGATAATATCCTCTCGCTATTACCTCAGATAAAGACGTATTAACGTAATGTGCTAACCAGGTGATAGCTAATCACTTGTTTCATTAGGAAGCAATTAACAGCATAGTCCGTCTGGCAGGCAATTGAGACAGGTATTTAGATAGCCAGACAAGTAATTAGGGAACCGGATAGACATTTAGAGAGCCAGACAGGTAATTGGAGAACCAGACAAGTATTTCGAGAGCCAACCTCCTAAAGCCTCAGAGAAGGAATATATCTTTACGTTACAGTGCCAGTGATCTATTTATAAGAGTGGCACTGGTATATATAACGTTGGCACTAATCTACACAATAAACATAACAGTGGTACTCATTCCTTGCAGAGGAAGACACAAGCTTGTTTCTTTGCCTTCAACCTTGTCGTCAACTCAGCTCCTTCAATCAGCTTACCCCTTCAAGTCGGTGCTCTTAAAGGCGCGTAGCTCCTTCCTCCAGTGAATTAACAGGAAGTAGATGAATACATTTGATCTTCTTTCCCGGGAGGGATCTATTTGCCACTTCTGGGCGATATAGTCTTTGATCCTCTCCAGCTCTTCTGCGGAGAAAGATTTGGTTACGCAACTGGTTTATCAAAAGGAATTCAATTTCACCTGACGGCGAGTGAAGGTTTTCCTGGCCTCACGTCTCTTGATGTCGGGGAAGAGTTTTGAGAATTGCATCCCCGGCTGTTTTTGTGTGTGCCTGCAGTTATCTAGTTGGACTTTAGGGGCACGGGGTTGAACTCTAGCTCCGTAGCTAGTGTAATTTGTCAGTGGTTCAGGTCGGTTCAAAACGTCGTCATAAGTTTTTCTCTCTCCCGTGTGCGGGCTGTTGTGTATTCCCACAAGTTCCTCTAACCTGACGTTACACTATAACATTAACTCAAGCCTTCCTTCGTTTCGCTTCCATTTGTTTCCCCTCTTCTTCGTCTCCCCACATGGGTATTTCGTATGTCACTCTCATGGCTCCTCTTGGACTGTGCTCCTCCAGCTGTGTGATATCTAGGTCTTCAGGATCCTTGAAGAGTATATAGCCTTAGCTCTGGAAAGTATATTCATAGCTCTGAAGGGAATGATCATAGTTCTGAAGGGTAGATTCATAGCTCTGATGTGTATTCGTAGCTCTGGAGGGTAGATTCGTAGCTCTGATGTGTATTCGTAGCTCTGGAGGGTAGATTCGTAGCTCTGATGTGTATTCGTAGCTCTGGAGGGTAGATTCGTAGCTCTGATGTGTATTCGTAGCTCTGGAGGGTAGATTCGTAGCTCTGATGTGTATTCGTAGCTCTGGAGGGTAGATTCATAGCTCTGATGTGTATTCGTAGCTCTGGAGGGTAGATTCGTAGCTCTGATGTGTATTCGTAGCTGTGGAGGGTAGATTCGTAGCTCTGATGTGTATTCGTAGCTGTGGAGGGTAGATTCGTAGCTCTACGCATAACTCTTAAAGATGTGCATTCAAGTTCTCTGTATTCAAAACGTATTCTGTACGTTTTCCCTCTCCCCCTACGTCCCACAGCACTTCCCACGTCCCACAGCACTTCCCACGTCCCACAGCAACTGTGGGATTCATTACCTCAAACTCCTTCTGACCTTCAACCGTTCTTTGCACTGGACTGAGGAAGCCACTGGTTGGCGAAACGTTTCCACAATAAAGAAACCCAAGTGTTGCGAAGGTGTCTTATTCATCTTCCTGTCGGTTCAGAGAACCTTTCTAAGCCAATTTATATAATAATATTCCGTCTTCATTAAGCAAAACGCCGTCGCAACTAAAGCTTGTTCTGTCTCTGGTCTTGATCGCACTTTGGTTGGCAATAAGAGATCTCATCTCGTCTCTCTCATCAGCATCTCTTCTCAGGCCAGAGGTCGTTCCCTCATTTCATTAACGTCATTGAAACCCCCTCGGTCATTCCCCTGTCGAGTCTTTATATGGAATCTAATATCTTTATGGGGGAGGGGGTCGCTGTCAGACCAGTTCTGCCAGACTAGTTCTACCAGACCAGTAGTTATCTCTGTTATTTTGATGGGTTGTTTTTCCCTTAATTTACACTGAGAGTGCAACGGACAAGTGAAGTAGCAACAGCAACTCACAAAGAAAGAGGCATTTTTGAGCTTCCCCAGGGCTAGGGCTTAATGCCCAAAGCTGGGGTGTGACTCCAAAAGGATCCTATAGTGCTTGCTGCCTTTGCACCTCCTAACGTCGTCTGCTGCTATGCAGCTGCCACACCCATCGAGCCCAGTGTGGGTGGGGTTTGTGGCAGTCCAAGGTGCCTAGATTCTCCCTACGAGCCCCGTGGGGGCGGGGAAGGGGGCTAGGCCTGGGGACAGCTGGTCCCAGAAGACGAGGAGGTACTTGTACCTCCTCCCATGGCAGACACTGGTCTGAGACACTCCCACCCGGGCCAGGCCATTATTTCAGCGAGTCTACTACCTACCTACCTAATTTACACTCAGTTATTTTGTTAGTGTTCTTGGTTTGTTAATGTTCTTGATCTCCCTCACCACGGGACCTGCAGAACCTACACATCCTACAGGACAAACAAAACCTACTGAACCTACGGAACTGTACAGAACACTACATAAACTAC
Source organism: Cherax quadricarinatus (assembly GCF_038502225.1). Lineage (NCBI taxonomy): Eukaryota > Metazoa > Arthropoda > Malacostraca > Decapoda > Parastacidae > Cherax > Cherax quadricarinatus. The sequence goes on along the minus strand of NC_091320.1, from coordinate 35,351,591 downwards.
AGGAAGTTCACAATGTATTATAGCCAATAATTCTGGTACTGGAGACGTGGTTTATGTAGTGACTGACAGTGTCTGTCTCGATATAACCGAACGGAAGATCGAGCCCCAACCAGTCCTCGAAGACCCATGTGGGTTTAGCACTGACCAGCCTTGGTAAGCTGGTCAGTGCTCTACTATAACCCGGAAGCTTTAGACCAGGTTTTTCGTACACTTTCTGTGCCATTATCACGTCGCTTCATAGTTATGGGTTAAGAAGGGTCGAAGCGTCGCGCTTAGTTTCCTTATCAAAACGCGACGTGATCGTGACTTGTTCCAGCCACGGTGTTGGGAATTGCTCCAGCCACGGTGTTGGGAATTGTTCCAGCCACGGTGTTGGGAATTGTTCTAGCCACGGTGTTGGGAATTGTCCCAGCCACGGTGTTGGAAAGTGTTCCAGCCACTGTGTTGGGAAGTGTTCCAGCCACGGTGTTGGGAAGTGTTCCAGCCACAGTGTTGGAAATTGTTAGATCCAGGGTGTTGGTAGCTGTTGGATCCAGGGTGTTGGGAATTGTTAGATCCAGGGTGTTGGTAGCTGTTGGATCCAGGGTGTTGGGAATTGTTAGATCCAGGGTGTTGAAATTGTTCCAGCCACGGTGTTGGGAACTGTTAAATTTAGGGTGTTGGGAGTTGTTCCAGCCTTTCTCTCTCTGTCTCTGTCTCTCTCTGTCTCTGTCTCTGTCTCTGTCTCTCTCTCTCTCTCTCTCTCTCTCTCTCTCTCTCTCTCTCTCTCTCTCTCTCTCTCTCTCTCTCTCTCTCTCTCTCTCTCTCATTTCTCGCCTCACTGTGGCATTGATTGGTTGACTAATTTGATTGCAAGGCCGGGTACACGAGGATCATTAAGGCTGCATGTCACCTGTTCACCACCAGTCAAGAATTCTTTAACACTCAATGTAGATATATATCCATGTATATACCCAGTAGTATTTCTGTTGTGTATATAGACTGGTAAAGGAAAGTATGAGTAACAATAACATGGGGGAACATATCGCACAATAACTCTCACAAAATACAAAATACACATTCTATTAACTCCTGGGCCCCTGATAAGACCGGGTGCTGGTAATGTGATGGGAAGATCAGAGTGTCAGCGGTCTCCTCTGACAGCTCAGCAACCGAGGTCTTAATCTGACGTCTTCTAATTACATCTGTGCCGCTAATGGCCAGTGATCTGACTGACGTCACGTCCTAGCAGCATCCAAGCCGACACTTGTTTCATCTTGTTTTACCTTTATCATGTGTTCTGAGAGAGAGAGAGAGAGAGAGAGAGAGAGAGAGAGAGAGAGAGATCTTCACCAGGAGATATCTTATAAGATGAAAGGATGGAAAAATGGAGAAGGAGAAAGAGGAGGAGGAGGTGGGAAGGAGATCACTTTTCTTTACAGAAACAATCGGATAAGATTTAAAGAACTATACCGAAGATCTTTTCTAGATAATGAAGTATATTAAATTATTGATATTGAAGATAAATGGAGTTACACGTGGACACATCTAAGGCCCTTAATCCTAAGCAAAGAATTTAATCGCTGCAACTACGAACAAAAAAAGTATATAGAACCTAATCAAAAATATTATTATTTTTTTTTTTTGCCCTTCTGGTCAGCAGAATACAGAAGCGAGGTATCGAACGTAAATTTTTGGTAATGTAGTTAATGAATTGATCAGTATTGCAGAGCAGGCATAAATTCCCTCGAACACTTGTAACAGAAAAAACACGAGATCATGGAAGGTGCTCTAAAAATTAGGGGGGGGGAGGAGGTAAAGAAAGAATGAGGGGGAGAGACAAAGAAGGGAAAATGAAGAGGCATGGAAAAGAAGGGAAGTTGTAAGAAGAGAAAGGGTGAAGGAAAAGTTAGGGAGAGCTGGAGAGGAAAGGTAGAGAGAGAATGGGTGAGAGGGGTAAGGTAAGGTGGAAAAGAGAGGTAAGAGGAGAAAGCTTAAGGAAAGAGGCAAGAAGAGAAAGCTTGAAAGGAGAGAGGTAAGGAGAGAAACTTTGAGAGGAGAGAGGAAAGGAGGGGAAAGTTTGAGGGGAAAGAGGTAATTAGGAGAAAGCTTGACAGGATAGAGTGAGGAGAAAGTTAGAGAAGGGAGAGGTAAGGAGGAGAAAGTATGAGATGAGAGAGGTAAGGAGGAGAAAGTTAAAGAGGAGAGAGACGTAAAGAGAAAAAGAGTGAAAAAGTTTGGTGAAAGTTGGCATCCAGTACCAACAAGTAACATGAGATGTTTTGGTCACGGAGACGATGTTATGATCACGGAAGAGATGTTTTGGCCACAGAGATGTTTTGGTCACGGAGACGATGTTATGATCACGGAAGAGATGTTTTGGTCACAGAGATGTTTTGGTCACGGAGACGATGTTATGATCACGGAAGAGATGTTTTGGTCACAGAGATGTTTTGGTCACGGAGACGATGTTATGATCACGGAAGAGATGTTTTGGTCACAGAGATGTTTTGGTCACGGAGACGATGTTATGATCACGGAAGAGATGTTTTGGTCACAGAGATGTTTTGGTCACGGAGACGATGTTATGATCACGGAAGAGATGTTTTGGTCACAGAGATGTTTTGGTCACGGAGACGATGTTTCAGTGTTGTGACCTTTATCTTAGTCAGGTTCAGTAAGGTCCACTACCTGAGCATCTCAATAACTTCCCAGTATTGTTCAGTTATATTATCTTTATAATTTATGTAATAAATCAAGTAGGGAGAGTTAACTGGAGAAAAAAGTGGCGGTTTACATGAAAAATGGAAAGAATAGAGGTGAAAGAAAGGTGGAGAGAGAGAGAGAGAGAGAGAGATAGTAATGTGAGAAGTAATGAGAGTGAGGCAGGATATATTAGCTCTTCGTTTCTCTCTTTCTCTGTTTCTGTCTCTTTTTTTTTTTTTTTTTTTTTTGCACAGGGTTTGACAAGGTTAGGTTAAGGATCCCTAGCTTTATTGACAAGCTATTTACAACTTAAGGATTCCTAACTTTATTGACAAGCTAAGAACTGTTACCTACATCAGCTCATCTGAAATCATTTTTATTGTTATGAGACATACATGTAGGGAACAGGATGAAGTTGGAGCCATCTGTGGGCCAGCATTTTCATCTGATCAACTGACTTTATCTCGTTGACATCATAATGCTGTACGAATGTGTTCCAGACTCGAGTCATCCTGGGAATATATGATCTCAGATGAAGTGATGTTCTGGAGAAGGGTACAGCCAGAGTGAAGTTGCTGCTTTCTGCCCGTCTTGTGGTATAAACGCTTGTTTCTCGCTGTCCTTGCTCTCTCTCTCTCTCTCTCTCTCTCTCTCTCTCTCTCTCTCTCTCTCTCTCTCTCTCTCTCTCTCTCTCTCTCTCTCTCTCTCTTTTTACACAGGGTTTGACAAGGTTAGGTTAAGGATCCCTGGCTTTATTGACAAGCTATTTACAGGTTAAGGATTCCTAACTTTATTGGCAAGCTAAGAGCTGTTACCTACATCAGCTCATTTGAAAGCATTTTTATTGTTATGAGACATACAAGTAGGGAACAAGATGAAGTTGGAGCCATCTGTGGGCCAGCATTTTCATTTGATCAACTGACTTTATCTCGTTGACATCATTATGCTGTACGAATGTGTTCCATACTCGAGTCATCCTGGGTATATAGGATCTCAGATGGAGTGAAGTTCTGGAGAAGGGTACAGCCAGAGTGAAGTTGCTGCTTTCTGCCCGTCTTGTGGCATAAAAGCTTGTTTCACGCTGTCCTCGAAGTGGATCCAAGTGTGGTATTTTGACAATATTGGCCTTGTACATAACAGTAAGGCCACCCACATCCCTCCTATGTTGAAGGCTCTGCTGAAATGACAGATCTATCCAGGATGGGTCCAGGCGAGAGATGAGACGTCTTGCTCTGTTCTCTACTCTGTCAAGCAGTCGCAGATGAGAGGGGGGGGGCAGGGAAACCAAGAAAGTGGAGCATACTCAAGGTGCGAGCGTACTTGTGCCTCGTTCAGAATCTTGCAACCCCTACTGTCAAGTAGATGCTAGATACGGCGAAGTGCTGTAAGCTTCCTGGCTGCCTTGTTTGCAAGATTTACAACATGGTTCTTCATGGTTAGTTTGGAGTCAAATTTCACCCCAAGGATATCAACTTCTTCTCCAGGCGCCAACACCCTCCCATTCATCCTTACTACTGCACCAGCATTACCATCATGGTGCCTAGAGACGATCATCATTTGCGTTTTCTCAGGTGCAAATGTTACTTGCCATCTATTTCCCCAAGCTGATATAGCTCTCAGCTGGTGATTGATGTAGCTTACAGCAGCTGGCATTTCTTCTCTTGGATAAGTGAATGTCAGTGTACAGTCGTCTGCATATGCATGTGATTCTGGGATGAGATGAAAAAGGTCGTTGAAGTAGACATTCCATAACAATGGACCCAGCACGCTTCCTTGTGGAACACTTGCCCCAATAGGATGTCTTGCTGATTCCGTTCCATTGAGAACCACACTTAGAGATCTACCATGAAGGTAATCACTGAGGAGACATTGCGTAGAGCCTGCAATTCCCAGTGCTTGAAGTTTTGCTAAGAGGCCCTGGTGCCACACCCGGTCGAAAGCGCCAGCAATGTCCAGTGCTACCACACAGCTGACTTTGGATTCATCCAGTGACTGGTGCCGCTTAGTGGAGAGGTTTAACAACAGATCAGCAGCAGACTAACCTTTCCTGAAGCCATATTGACGATCACAAAGTAGTGAGTGGTAGTCAAAAACTCTGTCATTTGTCTTGAGATTATTGTCTCAAGGATCTTACGAGTGATTGACAAGAGTGACACTGGTCTGTAGTTGCTGATTTCTGCTCTGCTCTTCTTTTTGTGAACAGGGAATACATTTGCCTCTTTCCACAGAGAGGGGCATTTACACTGTACTAGGCAGTGCTGAAACATGCGAGTTAGAGGTGCTGCTAGCTGGTCTGCACATCTTCTCAGCAATATTGGGCTCAACTTGTCTGGGCCCACAGCCTTTTCTTGGTCAAGCGATTTAAGAAGGAAATGCACCTCCTCCTGCCTTATTGTCACCACTGATAGTTTTGACACAGTTCTTGCAGCTAGCCAAGGAGGGTCCTTTGCTGGATCAGGAACTTGCATT
>NC_091320.1:35328937-35341437 GCF_038502225.1 Cherax quadricarinatus | reverse complement strand
ACACACACACACACACACACACACACACACACACACACACACACACACAAATAACATCTATGAGGACTGAGGATGGTTCCCTGCCTGGGCGAAAGCTAGTCTTCGGAGAGGTGACCACTCGGGCGAAACCTTCCTTAAATATACCTCCTATGGAGCGAAACCTTTAGTGTGCCTTCCTCGTCTGATTGTCTATTGGTTGTCTATTGTTCCCGTAGTTGGTCTTTTGGAGGGGAAAGGGGAGTGGGGACTCCCAGGGGCCGGTCCCAGACCAAGCTTCAGGGGTCGACAACCTGACCAATGGATCAGCGGTCGACTACGGTGTTAACCGCTGTGTTAACTACTCTGTCAACCAGTGCGTTTAACACTGTTAACCTTTATGTTAACTGATGATTTAACCCCTGTGTTAACCCTAATGTTAATCACCGTGTTAACTACCACATTTATCACCGTGTTAACCATTATTTTAACCACCGTATTACCCACCGTATTAACCACCGTGTTAACCTCAATATTAACCACCGTGTTAACCCCCATGTTAACCACCGTATTAACCACCGTGTTAACCACTGTGTTAACTCCCTTATTAACCACCGTGTTAACCACCTTATTAACCACCATGTTAAATACCGTATTAACCACTTTGTTAACCCCTTTGTTTACCCCCGTGTTAACCACCGTGTTAACCCCTGTGTTAACCACCGTACTAACCATCCCCCGTTTTTAACCATCGTGTTCACCCCAGCGTTAACCACCATATTAACCCCCGTGTTAACTATAGTGTTCATGGCTAACAAAATTGATTACACAAACTGTAATGTAAATTCCTGCAATTTGGTTCACTTAACAGTGTTGAGCTGCAATGTTGGTGGTTGGACTGGGCCAGCCTAATCCGCTTTTATGTTCACCTATTATGTTGTAAATCTGTGTAAAGTGTTTTTTTTACATGTGAGTTGTGTGTGTGTGTGTGTGTGTGTTTGCTATTTACAGCAAACAGATATATATAACAATGTTAATTTAAGTTGTTAACAGCAGAAAACGGATCTGTGTGAAACAAAGTGTAAACGCCAGTCAAACTTGTCAACAGAGGCGCTCTAAACGACAGTCTCCAAGCCGTAGAGATGGAAATTGAGGCTGCTGACAGAATGCATCTTTAATGTAAATAGATTCAGCAATTAAGTCTGGCAGGCCCGGGCTATTTTCTTGTCCGCTTTTCTTTGCTGGTGAAGCTTTTTGTTTTGAAGATCCTGTCTTGTTCTGTGACTCGCTTTTATTTCTCGTCCTGGTTATTCTCCTGTATCGTGGCCGACTTTTTTTCTGGTGACCGCAGTGTCTTTGGCTTGTGTCTCACACACACACACATACACGGCCGAATTTTTTCTGGTGACCGCAGTGTCTTTGGCTTGTTCTCACACATACACACAAACACGGCCGAATTTTTTCTGCTGACCGCAGTGTCTCTGGTTTGTCTCTCTCACACACACACACACACACACACACAGCCGAATTTTTTTCTGGTGACCGCAGTGTCTCTGGCTTGTGTCTCACACACACACACATACACGGCCGAATTTTTTTCTGCTGACCGCAGCGTCTCTGGCTTGTGTGTGTCTCTCTTTCTCTCTCACACACACACACACAATAGCCTAGAGGCATTTGTACTAACTTTCCTACACAGTTTGAAAGAAATATTCCAGCTTACTGTTGTGGGCGATTCACTCTTCCACTCGTGAGCACTTTGAACCTAATCGTACCCTACTCTCAGAGTTGAACTTATCTCTAACAATGTACCTAAATTTCAGGGTGAATATACACTGTATATGTCTTCATAAACACAGGGAATAATTGAGTCATGAGGCACCATCTCATTGCAGGTGTTTTTAATCGGAAATAGAAAAAAGTGTAGAAATAGTTACTGTTAGAAAAGGATCTGGAAAGTGAGGTTTAGGTTAGGTTAGATTAGGTCAGGTTAGGTTAAGTTAGAGTAAGTTAGGTTAGGTTAGGTTAAGTTAGAGTAAGTTAGGTTAGGTTAGGTTAGGTTAGGTTAGGTTAGGTAGGTTAGGTTAGGTTAGGTTAGGTTAGGTTAGGTTAGGTTGGGTTAAGTTAGAGTAAGTTAGGTTAGGTTAGGTTAGGTTAGGTCAGGTTAGGTTAGGTTAGGTTAGGTTAGGTTAGGTTAGGTTAAGCTAGAGTAAGTTAGGTTAGGTTAGGTTAGGTTAGGTTAGGTCAGGTTAGGTTAGGTTAGGTTAGGTTAGGTTAGGTCAGGTTAGGTTAGGTTAGGTTAGGTTAGGTTAGGTTAGGTTAAGTTAGAGTAAGTTAGGTTAGGTTAGGTTAAGTTAGAGTAAGTTAGGGTAGGTTAGGTTAAGTTAGGTTAGGTTAAGTTAGGTTAGGTTAGGTTAGAGTAAGTTAGGTTAGGTTAGGTTGAGTTAGAGTAAGTTAGGTTAGGTTAGGTTGAGTTAGAGTAAGTTAGGTTAGGTTAGGTTAGGTTAGGTTAGGTTAGGTTAAGTTAGGTTAGGTTAGGTTAGGTTAAGTTAGAGCAAGTTAGGTTAGGTTAGGTTAAGTTAGAGTAAGTTAGGGTAGGTTAGGTTAAGTTAGGTTAGGTTAAGTTAGGTTAGGTTAGGTTAGAGTAAGTTAGGTTAGGTTAGGTTGAGTTAGAGTAAGTTAGGTTAGGTTAGGTTGAGTTAGAGTAAGTTAGGTTAGGTTAGGTTAGGTTAGGTTAGGTTAGGTTAAGTTAGGTTAGGTTAGGTTAGGTTAAGTTAGAGCAAGTTAGGTTAGGTTAGGTTAAGTTAGAGTAAGTTAGGTTAGGTTAGGTTAGGTTAGGTTAGGTTAGATTAGTTAGGTTAGGTTAGGTTAAGTTAGAGTAAGTTAGGTTAAGTTAGGTTAGGCTAGGTTAGATTAGGTTAGGTTAGGATAAGTTAGGTAAAGTTAGAGTAAGTTAGGTTAGGTTAGGTTAAGTTAGGTTAGGTTGGGTTAGGTTAGGTTAGGTTAGGTTATGTTAGGTTAGATTAGGTTAGGTTAGGTTAAGTTAGGTTAGGTTAGGTTAGGTTAGATTAGGTTAGGTTAGGTTAGGTTAGGTTAAGTTAGAGTAGGTTAGGTTAGGCTAAGTTAGAGTATGTTAGATTAGGTTACTTTCGGTTAGGTTAGGTTAGGTTAGGTTAGGTTAGGTTAGGTTAGGTTAGGTTAGGTCAGATTACGTAAGATTTATCAGGAAGCAGTGCAAGTGTTTTCTGAACCGCTGCTGAAGATTTTGGTCATCTGACCGAAGATTTCCGCTGGCTTACCCCTCCACCCCTTTAAAAATTATAGTTCTGATTATAACCATTTTTTGATACGAGGTTTAACGTATAGTCAGTGTACGATGTTTGTAAAAGTTACCTCTCATCTTGTTCGTGATGCAGGGAGACAGTCAACATCACAACCAGAGTGCAAAACATTTAACAGACATCCGTTTCACACACAAGTACCAAAAACACAAACACACACACACACTCACCACAAATCATAATTTCTAAAACTCGTTTCATACAGGAAAACTTTAAATAGCTTTCAAACATATAATATAGACTATGAAGTGTTCATAAGCTTGTTAACAACACAGACCAGACCAAAATTAAACCAGACGGCAGCGGGGTGGCGCCAGGATGAATAGAATCATAGATATTACATAACAGGTCCAGAGACAAGCTAGCAAAATGACTGCCAGAAGCCATTCAGAGGAGAGGATTCAAACCCAAGGCAAGACCCATCTTAATATGTTCATTGAGTTGATCATTTTTTTTCACGGCCTTACTCGTTCGAGTTTTTTTTTGTGATTATATTACTGCAATATCGTGAATCATGGTTTGCAGAGTTTAAAAATATTAGTACACGGAGTACATGAGAGTACAAGGAAGCATTTGCAAGTACATGGGACTACATGAGAGTACAGGGAAGCACTTACAAGTACATGGGAGTACATGAGAGTACAGGGAAACACTTGCAAATGCATGGGACTACATGAGAGTACATGGAAGCACTTGCTAGTACTTGGGAGCACATGTAAATATATATATATATATTATATATATATATATATATATATATATATATATATATATATATATATATATATATATATATATATATATATATATATATATATATATATATATATATATATATATATATGTATATATATATATATATATATATATATATATATATATATATATATATATATATATATATATATGTATATATATATATATATATATATATGTCGTGCCGAATATGTAAAACTGGTCAATTAGCAAGAACTCATTTAAAATTAAGTCTTCTCTAAAATTTTCTCTTATACGTTTAAAGATATATTTTTTTCATTATTGTTGATGTAAAAATTTATAATTTTGCACCAAAAGGAACTTAGAAAACTTACCTAACCTTATTATAACAAAAACAATTTATTTTAGCCTAACCCAACGAAATATATTTTAGATTTGTTTACAATAATTTAATACTAAATAAACACAGTGAAATTTATTTTTTTCGTTAGGTTCAGAATGATTTTGGCGAAATTATTGCATACACAAATTTTCGCAAGATGAGCGTTGCTATTTAAGCCAAGATGGCAAGTTCTGCCTATTCGGCACGATATATATATATATATATATATATATATATATATATATATATATATATATATATATATATATATATATATATATATATATATATATATATGGTAGGATTGCTGGTTTCTTTTTCTGTCTCATAAACACGCTAAGATAACAGGGATATCTTGCTACTCCTACTTACACTTTGGTCACACTTCACAGACACGCACATGCATATATATATATATACATACATCTAGGTTTTTCTCCTTTTTCTAAATAGCTCTTGTTCTTTTTTATTTCTTCTATTGTCCATGGGGAAGTGGAAAAGAATCTTTCCTCCGTAAGCCATGCGTGTCGTATGAGGCGACTAAAATGCCGGGAGCAATGGGCTAGTAACCCCTTCTCCTGTATACAATTACTAAAAAAGAGAAGAAGAAAAACTTTATAAAACTGGGTTGCTTAAATGTGCGTGGATGTAGTGCGGATGACAAGAAACAGATGATTGCTGATGTTATGAATGAAAAGAAGTTGGATGTCCTGGCCCTAAGCGAAACAAAGCTGAAGGGGGTAGGAGAGTTTCAGTGGGGGGAAATAAATGGGATTAAATCTGGAGTATCTGAGAGAGTTAGAGCAAAGGAAGGGGTAGCAGTAATGTTAAATGATCAGTTATGGAAGGAGAAAAGAGAATATGAATGTGTAAATTCAAGAATTATGTGGATTAAAGTAAAGGTTGGATGCGAGAAGTGGGTCATAATAAGCGTGTATGCACCTGGAGAAGAGAGGAATGCAGAGGAGAGAGAGAGAGATTTTGGGAGATGTTAAGTGAATGTATAGGAGCCTTTGAACCAAGTGAGAGAGTAATTGTGGTAGGGGACTTGAATGCTAAAGTAGGAGAAACTTTTAGAGAGGGTGTGGTAGGTAAGTTTGGGGTGCCAGGTGTAAATGATAATGGGAGCCCTTTGATTGAACTTTGTATAGAAAGGGGTTTAGTTATAGGTAATACATATTTTAAGAAAAAGAGGATAAATAAGTATACACGATATGATGTAGGGCGAAATGACAGTAGTTTGTTGGATTATGTATTGGTAGATAAAAGACTGTTGAGTAGACTTCAGGATGTACATGTTTATAGAGGGGCCACAGATATATCAGATCACTTTCTAGTTGTAGCTACACTGAGAGTAAAAGGTAGATGGGATACAAGGAGAATAGAAGCATCAGGGAAGAGAGAGGTGAAGGTTTATAAACTAAAAGAGGAGGCAGTTAGGGTAAGATATAAACAGCTATTGGAGGATAGATGGGCTAATGAGAGCATAGGCAATGGGGTCGAAGAGGTATGGGGTAGGTTAAAAATGTAGTGTTAGAGTGTTCAGCAGAAGTTTGTGGTTACAGGAAAGTGGGTGCAGGAGGGAAGAGGAGCGATTGGTGGAATGCTGATGTAAAGAGAGTAGTAAGGGAGAAAAAGTTAGCATATGAGAAGTTTTTACAAAGTAGAAGTGATGCAAGGAGGGAAGAGTATATGGAGAAAAAGAGAGAAGTTAAGAGAGTGGTGAAGCAATGTAAAAAGATAGCAAATGAGAGAGTGGGTGAGATGTTATCAACAAATTTTGTTGAAAATAAGAAAAAGTTTTGGAGTGAGATTAACAAGTTAAGAAAGCCTAGAGAACAAATGGATTTGTCAGTTAAAAATAGGAGAGGAGAGTTATTAAATGGAGAGTTAGAGGTATTGGGAAGATGGAAGGAATATTTTGAGGAATTGTTAAATGTTGATGAAGATAGGGAAGCTGTGATTTTGTGTATAGGGCAAGGAGGAATAACATCTTGTAGGAGTGAGGAAGAGCCAGTTGTGAGTGTGGGGGAAGTTCGTGAGGTAGTAGGTAAAATGAAAGGGGGTAAGGCAGCCGGGATTGATGGGATAAAGATAGAAATGTTAAAAGCAGGTGGGGATATAGTTTTGGAGTGGTTGGTGCAATTATTTAATAAATGTATGGAAGAGGGTAAGGTACCTAGGGATTGGCAGAGAGCATGCATAGTTCCTTTGTATAAAGGCAAAGGGGATAAAAGAGAGTGCAAAAATTATAGGGGGATAAGTCTGTTGAGTGTACCTGGTAAAGTGTATGGTAGAGTTATAATTGAAAGAATTAAGAGTAAGACGGAGAATAGGATAGCAGATGAACAAGGAGGCTTTAGGAAAGGTAGGGGGTGTGTGGACCAGGTGTTTACAGTGAAACATATAAGTGAACAGTATTTAGATAAGGCTAAAGAGGTCTTTGTGGCATTTATGGATTTGGAAAAGGCGTATGACAGGGTGGATAGGGGGGCAATGTGGCAGATGTTGCAAGTGTATGGTGTAGGAGGTAGGTTACTGAAAGCAGTGAAGAGTTTTTACGAGGATAGTGAGGCTCAAGTTAGAGTATGTAGGAAAGAGGGAAATTTTTTCCCAGTAAAAGTAGGCCTTAGACAAGGATGTGTGATGTCACCGTGGTTGTTTAATATATTTATAGATGGGGTTGTAAGAGAAGTAAATGCGAGGGTCTTGGCAAGAGGCGTGGAGTTAAAAGATAAAGAATCACACACAAAGTGGGAGTTGTCACAGCTGCTCTTTGCTGATGACACTGTGCTCTTGGGAGATTCTGAAGAGAAGTTGCAGAGATTGGTGGATGAATTTGGTAGGGTGTGCAAAAGAAGAAAATTAAAGGTGAATACAGGAAAGAGTAAGGTTATGAGGATAACAAAAAGATTAGGTGATGAAAGATTGAATATCAGATTGGAGGGAGAGAGTATGGAGGAGGTGAACGTATTCAGATATTTGGGAGTGGACGTATCAGCGGATGGGTCTATGAAAGATGAGGTGAATCATAGAATTGATGAGGGAAAAAGAGTGAGTGGTGCACTTAGGAGTCTGTGGAGACAAAGAACTTTGTCCTTGGAGGCAAAGAGGGGAATGTATGAGAGTATAGTTTTACCAACGCTCTTATATGGGTGTGAAGCGTGGGTGATGAATGTTGCAGCGAGGAGAAGGCTGGAGGCAGTGGAGATGTCATGTCTGAGGGCAATGTGTGGTGTGAATATAATGCAGAGAATTCGTAGTTTGGAAGTTAGGAGGAGGTGCGGGATTACCAAAACTGTTGTCCAGAGGGCTGAGGAAGGGTTGTTGAGGTGGTTCGGACATGTAGAGAGAATGGAGCGAAACAGAATGACTTCAAGAGTGTATCAGTCTGTAGTGGAAGGAAGGCGGGGTAGGGGTCGGCCTAGGAAGGGTTGGAGGGAGGGGGTAAAGGAGGTTTTGTGTGCGAGGGGCTTGGACTTCCAGCAGGCATGCGTGAGCGTGTTTGATAGGAGTGAATGGAGACAAATGGTTTTTAATACTTGACGTGCTGTTGGAGTTTGAGCAAAGTAACATTTATGAAGGGATTCAGGGAAACCGGCAGGCCGGACTTGAGTCCTGGAGATGGGAAGTACAGTGCCTGTACTCTGAAGGAGGGGTGTTAATGTTGCAGTTTAAAAACTGTAGTGTAAAGCACCCTTCTGGCAAGACAGTGATGGAGTGAATGATGGTGAAAGTTTTTCTTTTTCGGGCCACCCTGCCTTGGTGGGAATCGGCCGGTGTGATAATAAAAAAAAATAAATATATATATATATATATATATAATATATATATAATATATATATATATATATATTTATATATATATATATATATATATATATATAACCAGAGTTATATGTGTGCTACCAGAGTTACATGTATGTTACTAGAGTTACATGTATGCTACCAGAGTTACATGTATGCTACCAGAGTCACATTTATGCTACCAGAGTTACATGTATGCTACCAGAGTTATATGTGTGCTACCAGAGTTACATGTATGCTACCAGAGTCACATGTATGCTACCAGAGTTACATGTATGTTACCAGAGTAACATGTATGCTACCAGAGTCACGTGTATGCTCCCAGAGTCACATGTATGCTCCCAGATTTTCATGTATGCTACCAGAGTCACGTGTATGCTCCCAGAGTCACATGTATGCTACCAGAGTCACATGTATGCTACCAGAGTCACGTGTATGCTCACAGAGTCACATGCATGCTCCCAGAGTCACATGTATGCTCCCAGAGTCACATGTATGCTACAAGAGTCATATGTATGCTACCAGAGTCACGTGTATGCTCCCAGAGTCACATGTATGCTACCAGAGTCACATGTATGCTACCAGAGTCACATGTATGCTCACAGAGTCACATGTATGCTCCCAGAGTCACATGTATGCTACCAGAGTCACATGTATGCTACCAGAGTCACATAAACAAACAATCCGTGCTCTTCTTAAACCAACACGCCACCAATGGAAAGTCAATCACCAGAGATAACACTGGAAGAAGGGGAAAAAAGAAAGGTTTACCGTCTGGCAAGACGTCTCAGGATGGAAAAGTTTGTTCATTTCGGTGTGAAGGAGAAGCAAAGAAAGGTAGTGACTGTGAGTGTTTCTATGTAGCGAGGCATCTTGTTATAGTGCTGTGAGGCAGGTGAGAGGCAACAGCAGCTGCAGCATCAAGACAAAGAGAAGGAAGGAATTCTGGGAAATAGAAGAGAGAGAGAGAGAGAGAGAGAGAGAGAGAGAGAGAGAGAGAGAGAGGAGAACGAGGAGGAGGAGGATTGAGGAAAGTGAGGAGATTAGTGGTCAATGAAGAGGGAACGATGGGGAAAGAATGAGGGATGGAGAAGGTGATGGGGAATTAATGTGGTTATTGCCAGGAAGTCGAGGGAAGGAGAGAGAGATGTAGTTAGCTGTTACAGACAGTAAAGGATAATGTTGAACACGAGAACATTGCTGCACTTGCTTACTGTAAGATTTTTAATGATGCTTTTATTAATAGTAATGTGGGAGGCTAGGCTGTCTATGTCTGGAGTTGTGGGAGGTAAGACTGTCTATGTCTGGAGTTGTGGGAGGTTAGACTGTCTATGTCTGGAGTTGTGGGAGTTTAGGCTGCCTATGTCTGGAGTTGTGGGAGTTTAGGCTGCCTATGTCTGGAGTTGTGGGAAGTTAGGTTGCCTATGTCTGGAGTTGTGGGAGGTTAGGCTACCTATGTCTGGAGTTGTGGGAGACTCAACATGTCTCCTGACATTGGCCGCACAGAAATATTTTGCTACTAAATGTTTGTGTATTACCATGCGATCGACTCGAAATATTGATGTAGATTGAAGGCTATTGTTTTTCGTGAGGCAGTGTGGGTCATTCAACGGAACGGCTAGTGAAGGCTCGATCCTCAGCCCAGAAAAAGTCATGATGAGTAACAGAGTTTATCCCCAAGAGTCTGTTAATATGTCACGAATAAAAAATACATTCTTTATATAATCCACCTAATCCTCTCAAGGTGAGGCAATAAATCCCTCCTCTTAACGTGTAAATTATGCATTTTTTTTGTATATCGTACGAGGAATTACTCTTTATATTTCTTATGGAGTAATCAATGTAATCCTCTCAAGGTTGGATGAGGGATTCCACTTTACCATGTTGAATCCTCTGTAATACCTAATATCAGCAAAGAGGATTTAGTTCTTTTCTTGTCCTTCTGAAGCAAAGAGTGAAGACACATGGGCTCTATGTGGCAGGATACATGTAATGAAAACTGGGGAAATGTGTCGAGTAGTCAAACCATACCACGGGTGGGGTTTGAACCCGCGGGTTCAAGCCCCACCCGGGGTATGGTTTGCTTGCAATCGTGTCATTACGATTTTGTGAGTCGTGCCGAGTAATGATGATAAGTGATGAAATGCGTGGAGAGAAAATCATAGCAGGTGTAATACGTGGTGTATCTCTCTCTCTCTCTCTCTCTCTCTCTCTCTCTCTCTCTCTCTCTCTCTCTCTCTCTCTCTCTCTCTCTCTCTCTCTCTCTCTCTCTCTCTACACAGGGTTTCACAAGGTTTACCTGGAGTGAGTTCCGGGGGTCAACGCCCCCGCGGCCCGGTCTGTGACCAGGCCTCCTTAGGTCAGTGTCCCAGGATGCGACCCACACCAGTCGACTAACACCCAGGTACCCATTTTACTGATGGGGAACATAGACAACAGGTGGAAAGAAACACGTCCAATGTTTCTACTCTGGCTGGGAATCGAACCCAGGCCCTCACCGTGTGAAGCGAGAGCGTTAACCACCAGGCCCTAGCTTTATTGACAAGCTATTTACAGGTAAAGGATTCCTAACTTTATTGATAAGCTAAGAGCTGTTACCTACATCAGCTCATTTGAAAGCATTTTTATTGTTATGAAACATACGAGTAGGGAACAGGATGAAGTTGGAGCCATCTGTGGGCCAGCATTATCATCTGATCAACTGACTTCATCTCGTTGACATCATAATGCTACTTGGAGGTACGAATCTGTTCCAGAGTCGAGTCATCCTGGGGATAAATGATCTCAGATGAAGTGATGTTCTGGAGAAGGGTACAGCCAGAGTGAAGTTGCTGCTTTCGCCTGTCTTGTGGTATAGAAGCCTGCTTCTCGCTGTCCTCCAAGTGGAGGCCTTGTACACAACAGTAAGTTGGTTTAGAAAGACACGTAAGCAAACACTATGACATATTTATTAGAAAACGTTTCGGTCCTGGGACCTTGATCAAGGTCCCAGGACCGAAACGTTTTCTAATAAATATGTCATAGTGCTTGCTTACGTGTCTTTCTAAACCAACTTGTCGGTATTTATTACCAAGGTTTATACCATAACAGTAACATAACAGTAAGGCCACCCACATCCCTCCTGTGTTGAAGGCTCTGCTGAAATGACAGATCTATCCAGAATGGGTTCAGGCGAGAGATGAGACGTCTTGCTCTGTTCTCCACTTTATCAAGCAGTTGCAGATGAGAGTGGGGCAGGCAAACCAAGAAAGTGAAGCATACTCAAGGTGTGAGATAACTTGTGTCTCATACAGAATCTTGCAACCCCTACTGTAAAGCAGATGCGAGATACGGCGAAGTGCTGTAAGCCTTCTGGTTGCCTTGTTTGCAAGATTTGCAACGTGGTTCTTCATGGTCAGTTTGGAGTCAAATTTCACCCCAAGGATATCAACTTCTTCCCCAGGTACCAACACCCTCCCATTCATTCTCACTAGTGCACCGGCATTACCATCATGGTGCACAGAGACCATTATCATTTGTATTTTTCTCAGGTGCAAATGTTACTTGCCATAGGTTTCCCCAAGCTGATATAGCTCTTAGCTGGTGATTGATTTAGTTTAGAGCAGCTGGTATTTCTTCTCTTGGATAAGTGACTGTCAGAGTATAGTCGTCAGCATATGCATGGGATTCTGGGACGAAATGAAGAAGGTCATTGAAGTAGACATTCCCTAACAATAGTCCCAGCACAGTTCTCTCTCTCTCTCTCTCTCTCTCTCTCTCTCTCTCTCTCTCTCTCTCTCTCTCTCTCTCTCTCTCTCTCTCTCCCTCTCTCTCTCTCTCTCTCTCTCTCTCTGTCTCTCTATCTATCTTTCTATCTATCTATCTATCTCACGTTCACATTCACGTTCACTTTCACGTTCACGTTCACGTTCACGTTCACGCTCACAGGGACCTATCATGACAGACTTGTTATTGTTGCTTGTCAGCGAAGAAGTTCAAAGGTAGCAGTCTCTGGGTAAGCTCTTTCATGACAAAGAAAGAAACGGTTCTACTAACAGAGTTTTGCAACAAGGAATTACCTTCAGGTGGATGCGTGAAGGTAGATTGTATACGAGGAAGTCAAGACTTTCTGTGTACAGTTACGACTTAACTTTCCATACGAAAATGAAGGTAGACGTTACATTTACAAGCGAGTTATTCTTGGTATGTAAAGAAAGCTTACAATATACATGTGCAGATCGATCTTCCTCCGAACACGGGGAACTAAGCTTGACATAAACAGGCGGCGAGACTAGTCTG
>NC_091320.1:35311437-35326437 GCF_038502225.1 Cherax quadricarinatus | reverse complement strand
TTCCCGTCCCTGAAACCATGCTGGCTGTGTGTGTATGTGTGTGTGTGTATGTGTGTGTGTGTATGTGTGTCTCCTTTTTTAAGATTGGGACTACATTTGCTGTCTTCCATGCCTCAGGCAATCTCCCTGTTTCGATAGATGTATTGAATATTGTTGTTAGGGGTACACATAGCGCCTCTGCTCCCTCTCTCAATACCCATGGGGAGATGTTATCTGGCCCCATTGCCTTTGAGGTATCTAGCTCACTCAGAAGCCTCTTCACTTCTTCCTCGGTTGTGTGCACTGTGTCCAGCACTTGGTGGTGTGCCCCACCTCTCCGTCTTTCTGGAGTCCCCTTCTGTCTCCTCTGTGAACACTTCTTTGAATCTCTTGTTGAGTTCTTCACATACTTCCCGGTCATTTCCTGTTGTCTCTCCTCCTTCCTTCCTTAGCCTGATTACCTGGTCCTTGACTGTTGTTTTCCTCCTGATGTGGGTTTCTCCTTATTCTCCTGGGTGTGTGGTGTGCACCTTTGTGGGCTCATCCTTGTGTGTGTGTGTGTATGTCCCACTGTCAGGTGTGTGTGTCCCCTTTCTTGTGTGGCTTCATTCGTCCTGGTGTGTAGCTCTACTGTGTATTGTGGTGTGTGTGTGATATCTGCACTACTGTGTGTGTGTGTGTGTGTGTGTTGTGTGTACCCACCTCCATCATCTTTGTGTGTGTCCAAGTGTGTGTGTGTGTGTGTATGTGTGTGTGTATGTGTGTGTGTGTGTGTGTGTGTATGTGTGTGTGTATGTGTGTGTGTATGTGTGTGTGTGTGTGTGTGTGTGTTTGTGTGTGTGTGTGTATGTGTGTGTGTGTGTGTGTGTGTGTGTGTGTGTGTGTTTGTGTGTGTGTGTGTGTGTGTGTGTGTATGTGTGTGTGTATGTGTGTGTGTGTGTGTGTGTGTGTGTGTGTGTGTGTGTATGTGTGTGTGTATGTGTGTGTGTGTGTGTGTATGTGTGTGTGTATGTGTGTGTGTGTGTGTGTGTGCAGCTCCACACACACCCTCCCCCTTCTCTTTTTTCTCTCCTCCCTGCCCTCCAAATATTACTGCTATTTCTACTACTGCTACTAACACCACTATTACTACTACTACTGCTACTATTACTACTACTACTAACACCACTATTACTACTACTTCTACTACTAACACCACCACCACTACTACTACTACTACTACTACTACTACTGCTGCTGCTGCTGCTGCTGCTACTATTACTACTACTACTAACACCACTATTACTACTACTACTACTACTAACACCACTACTACTACTACTACTACTACTACTACTAACACCACTACTACTACTACTACTACTACTACTAACACCACTGCTACTACTACTACTACTACTACTGCTACTACTACTACTACTAACACCACTACTACTACTACTACTACTGCTACTACTAACACCACTACTACTACTACTACTACTACTACTATTACTACTAACACCACCACTACTACTACTACTACTACTACTACTACTACTACTACTGCTAACGCCACTACTACTACTACTATTACTACCACTACTACTAACACCAGTACTACTACTACTACTACTAACACCACTACTACTACTACTACTACTAACACCACTACTACTTCTACTACTACTACTACTACTACTACTACTACTAACACCACTACTACTACTACTACTACTACTGCTACTGCTACTACTACTACTAACACCACTACTACTACTACTACTACTAACACCACTACTACTACTACTACTAACACCACTACTACTACTACTACTACCGCTACTTCTACTACTACTACTACCGCTACTACTACTACCACTACTACTACTACTACTACTAACACCACTACTACTACTACTACTACTACTACTACTAACACCACTACTACTACTACTACTACTACTACTAACACCACTACTACTACTACTACTACTACTACTACTACTAACACCACTACTACTACTACTACTACTACTACTAACACCACTACTACTACTACTACTACTACTACTACTAACACCACTACTACTACTACTACTACTACTACTAACACCACTACTACTACTACTACTACTACTAACACCACTACTACTACTACTACTACTACTACTAACACCACTACTACTACTACTACTACTACTACTAACACCACTACTACTACTACTACTACTACTACTACTACTAACACCACTACTACTACTACTACTACTACTAACACCACTACTACTACTACTACTACTACTACTAACACCACTACTACTACTACTACTACTACTAACACCACTACTACTACTACTACTACTACTAACACCACTACTACTACTACTACTACTTTTCCTCCTCCTTTTAACCCCTTCTTGTGCTCATCCCTTCACAAAATTACCGATATTCCATAAAGTTATCGCTAAAAGTTATTTAATCACATGCTGTCCTGGGGGAGATAAGCCCCCCTTATTGTCCAGGGAAAAACAAAGCCCCCTTGTTGTCCAGGCGGAGACACACCCCCTTGTTGTCCAGGGGGAGACACACCCCGTTGTTGTCCAGGGGGAGACACACCCCGTTGTTGTCCAGGGGAGACAAACCCCCGTTGTTGTCCAGGGGGAGACACACCCCCTTGTTGTCCAGGGGGAGACAAACCCCCGTTGTTGTCCAGGGGGAGACAAACCCCCTTCTTGTCCTCAACACTCGTGTATCACAGTAAACAAATTTCTCTATTACTGATTTTCCAAATAAATAAGCTGATTACATTTATTTTTCTTGCTTTTTAGCACCACGAAAAGTAGTTCAGAATGTTCATTGTACAAGAACAAAATGGATGAACTTTGGATGCTTCGCGAGAGGCATCCCCTTGTTCCATAACCCCAGTCCCCTGTGCCTCAGTACATGCGATTGGAATAGTGCAGAGTGCCGCATAAATTGACCATGCAGGTGAATGTTGGCCTTCATGATTTGAAGGGAGTCAGTTGAGGCATTTACGAGTCATCACATGGAAACTAATATCCTAAAATACACAAGCACATCAAGTTTGAAGCCGCTCGGAAGGTGCGTTATCAAGTTATCAGCATGGAAGGGCTGAAGCTCATTAGATGCGACACTCAGAAATTATCCCATGAAAAGTAATGGGATATTTTTTCCATTTTTTTTTTTAAGAAGTAAATTGGGATTGACACTGGTCACAATTAATTCTACCTTTAAAAAAAGTAATAAGTGCAATAATTAATTAATTAGCAAAAAAATAAGGAACCTTTATGCAAGCTTATTACAAATAAGATCCAAATATTTAAGAAAGGCCGTGAGAACTCATCAATCTTATAGATACATAAAAATGTTCGTTTGTGTCTCTGTCTCTCACTCTCTCTCTCTCTCTCTCTCTCTCTCTCTCTCTCTCTCTCTCTCTCTCTCTCTCTCTCTCTCTCTCTCTCTCTCTCTCTCTTTCTCTCTCTCTCTCTGCACCCAGCCATATACTCAGTCAACATTTTTCTTGGCAGGGAGGCTGGAGCAGGTGACATTACTCTGAGAGCTTCGCATCTACAGTAAGCCACATCCTTATTTACATCACCTGATAAAAGAGCTGGCTAGGTGTGGCTGGGTGTGGTTGGGTGTGGCTGGGTGTGGCTGGGTGTGGTTGAATGTGACTGGGTGTGGCTGGGTGTGGTTGAGCGTGTCTGGGTATGGCTGGGTGTGGCTGGAGCATATTCTCCTTTCTCTTGTGTGTAATGTGTCTATACTTATACAAGGGTTACACAATGTTGTAAATTTTGACAAGTTCACAAGGTTGTGTCTGTATTCACATACACACACACACACACACACACACACACACACACACACACACACACACACACACACATACACACACACTATCTCTGTCTCTATCTCTCTCTGTAACAGTATGTGGAAGAGGGGGGTCGGAGACCCCCCAAAAATACCAAAATTTAATTCGATGCCATAAAATCCATGAGTGTGACAAAAGTTACAATAATCTCACATAAATCCTGTTGATGTTGCCTGTCCCTATTAATTCATTTTTTCCCCTCACTCTCTCACACTAAATTATAAATTTTAATTTAGCCGTTGAACAGATTCAATGATTATATGGAAATATATGAGAGAGAGAGAGAGAGAGAGAGAGAGAGAGAGAGAGAGAGAGAGAGAGAGAGAGAGAGAGAGAGAGGGAGAGAGTTTATTTACAAGGGAAATATTTCAAATTTCAAAGGGGTTCTGTAGCGCTTTGGAAAGTTAGAGGAGAAAAATTAAGATAGAATTATTTACGAGGGATTTTCTTCTTATATAATAATAATAATAATTATAATAATAATAATAATTATAATGATAATAATAATAATAATAATAATAATAATAATAATAATAATAATAATAATAATAATAATAATAATAATAATAACACTAATATAATAATAATAATAATAATAATAATAATAATAATAATAATAATAATAATAATAATAATAATAACACTAATATAATAATAATAATAATAATAATAATAATAATAATAATAATAATAATAATAATAATAACACTAATATAATAATAATAATAATAATAATAATAATAATAATAATAATAATAATAATAATATAATAATAATAATAATAATAATAATAATAATAATAACACTAATATAATAATAATAATAATAATAATAATAATAATAATAATAATAATAATAATAATAATAATAATAATAACAGTAACATTAATAATAATAATAACAATATTATTAATATAAATAATAATAATGATAATATAATGATAATAGTAATATTAATAATGACAATAATAGTGATTATAGTAATAATAATAATAGTAGGCATAATAATAATATAATGATTTATTCACAGATTATTATACATTACAGTCAAGTCAAGCAGTGAATAACAGTAGTGGGGAAGCGCCAAACCTATGTGGGTCATGCAGCTCATTTGAGAATGGCAGGTCCCCAGGCTTGATCCGAGGAAGTGAAGAGTTGCTCTAATCCCTTTGATCAAGGGAGAGACCGGGAGCTAATCTGAACAAAGACTGTTGATTCTGAGAACAAATATCTGTTAACAGACCAACAGGAAGGAAGGAAGGCAACAGAAGAAAACCGGAAGACCATTCCAAAGGCCGTACACCATTTCAAGGCTTCGACGTTTCGCTCTTGAAGCCATTTAAAAAACTTTAGACTTGCCATGGCCTTGGTCTTGCTAAGACCAGCTGGATGATTTCTTGGTCTTTGTAGGACCTTGTAGATGATTTGTTGGTCTTTTGGGACCATTTGGATGTGTTGGTCTTTCTAAGACAATGTGGGTAATATGTTGGTCTTTCTAAGACCATATGGTCTATTTATGATCTGTTTATATCCGAATTAAAGACTAGTCGGTCTCACCAAGACCAAAGAAAAGACCTTTCGACCTTTCCAAGACCAGCTAGAGCTTTTAGCGCATCCTCATCCTAGTAGAGTTGGTCTAGGAAGGAAGGTTATGGCTGGCAGGAAGAAGTAAGAGAGGGAGGTTGGAACGAAGTGTAATGGGAGGAAGAGGAAGGCGAGGCCACTGTTTGTATGCTGATGATGCAGTTGTGTTGGCTGAGGAGGGTAGAAGACAGCCTAGTACTCGTAAAAATAAGAGTTGGCATGAGGGAACCTGGGTAGAAAGAGAGAGAGAGAGAGAGAGAATGACAGAGAGAGGGAGAGAGACAAAGAGAGAGAGACAGAGAGACAGAGAAACAGAAGATGGTATGGAGCGAAGGAGTGAGTCACTGAGACACTCAGACTGGTATATCCTTCACGGTGAATACTAAGAATTTAATCATAATTACAAGCTTTAAAGTATTGCTGACTGATGGCACGTGATATGCGGACTGAATAGCCGTCGTGTAGCAGACAGGTTTAAACCACATTAAACAACCAACCAGCCATACCTTCCAACGTAGGTTCGAATCCCACGCCAGGGTCGGTCATTTCTTGTCAGATTTTCATGGTTATGGTAGTGTATGTTTTTTGGTTAGAATGGTCAACACACACACACACACACACAATCATCAAGATAAGATACAGAAAGAGATAAAATAACAGAGACTGAGAAGGGGAGTGAAAATCCAGGCAGGCTGACTGGCAGGCAGGCAGGCAGGCAGGCAGGCAGGCAGGCAGGCAGGCTGACTGGCAGGCAGGCAGGCAGGCAGGCTGACTGGCAGGCAGGCAGGCAGGCAGGCAGGCAGGCAGGCTGGCAGGCTGGCTGGCAGGCAGGCAGGCAGGCAGGCAGGCAGGCAGGCAGGCAGGCTGGCAGGCAGGCAGGCAGGCAGGCAGGCAGGCAGGCAGGCAGGCTGGCAGGCAGGCAGGCAGGCAGGCAGGCAGGCAGGCAGGCAGGCAGGCAGGCAGGCTGGCTGGCAGGCAGGCAGGCAGGCAGGCAGGCTGGCAGGCAGGCAGGCAGGCAGGCAGGCAGGCAGGCTGGCAGGCAGGCAGGCAGGCAGGCAGGCAGGCAGGCAGGCTGGCAGGCAGGCTGGCAGGCAGGCAGGCAGGCAGGCAGGCAGGCAGGCAGGCAGGCAGACAGGCAGGCAGGCAGGCAGGCAGGCAGGCAGACAGGGAGGCAGGGAGGAAGGTGGACAGACAACCAAGCAGGCGGAAAAGCACGCAAAACTGCAGGCAAGCAGATATTCCTGCATGTTAGCCAGCAGACAGGCATGCATGTTAGCCAGCAGACAGGCATGAATATTAGCCAGCAGACAGGCATGCATGTTAGCCAGCAGACAGGTATGCATGTTAGCCAGCAGACAGGTATGCATGTTAGTCAGCAGACAGGTATGTATATTAGCCAGCAGACAAGCATGCATGTTAGCCAGCAGACAGGCATCCATGTTAGCCAGCAGACAGGCAAATAAGGAAGCATGCAAGTAAGACAGGCACGTAGACAGGCAAACAAGCAGGCAGGGACACAAGCAAGAAGATGGACAAATGAGCAAGCAAGCAAGCAGACTGACAGACAGGCAAGCAAGCAGACAAACAGGAAAACAAGCAGACAGACAGACAGACAGACAGACAGACAGACAAACAAACAAGCAAGTAGACAGACAAGCAAGCAAGTAAACAAGCAGACAAACAAGCAAGCAAGCAGACACACAAGAAAGTAAGCAGACAGACAAACAAGCAAGCAGGCAGACAAGCAAGCAGACAGACAAGCAAGCAAATAAACAAGCAAGCAGACAGACAAGCAAGCAAATAAACAAGCAAGCAGGTAAACAAGCAAGCAGACAGACAAGCAAGCAAATAAACAAACAAACAGGCAAGCAAGCAAATAGACAAGCAAGCAAGTAGACAGACAAGCAAGCAAGCAAACAAACAAGCAAGCAGACAAACACGCAAGCAGACAGACAAGCAAGCAGACAGAGGACACAGCACTGCATTACCATCACAACAGACATCAGCTGTCTTGAATTAAGTCTTAATGGCTGTGAAGGGAACTCCTCCTCTCTGGCAGCGAGTGCCATAACGTGCCATGAAGAGCCGCGTATGGCACCTGTTGCTCGCTAATTACAAGTAATAAAGGGGTGGAGGGCAGTAAAGACGAGCAATATTGAACATGGAACAGCTTAGGCCATTGGGGAAATATCTTGCATATTTTTTCATATTTTAGTCAGAATTCTCTTTATTTAAATCCAGAAGACATATCTTCTTTTGACAGTAGCAGATAATAGTCTAGGAGGGACCGAAACAGCTGGATGTTGGTGTGGGAGGGACTGAAACAGCTTGAGTTGGAGTGGGAGGGACTGAAACAGATTCATGTTGGTCTGGGAGGGACTGAAACAGATTCAAGTTGGTCTGGGAGGGACTGAAACAGATTCATGTTGGTCTGGGAGGAACTGAAACAGCTTGATGTTGGTGTGGGAGGGACTGAAACAGATTCATGTTGGTCTGGGAGGGACTGAAACAGCTTGGTGTTGGTGTGGGAGGGACTGAAACAGCTGGATGTTGGTGTGGGAGGGACTGAAACAGATTTGTTGGTCTGGGAGAGACTGAAACAGCTTGATGTTGGTGTGGGAGGGACTGAAACAGCTTGATGGTCTAGGAGGGACCGAAACTGCTTTTTGATGGTCTAGGAGCGACGGAAACTGCTTGATGGTGGTCTAGGAGGGACCGAAACATCGTCTAGAATTTCTTTTCCAAAAGTGTGAACTAGTTGTGAATTGTTCCAACCACGGTATTGTGGGTTAGTTGTGAATTGTTCCAACCACGGTATTGTGGGTTAGTTGTGAATTGTTCCAACCACGGTATTGTGGGTTAGTTGTGAATTGTTCTAACCACGGTATTGTGGGTTAGTTGTGAATTGTTCCAACCACGGTATTGTGGGTTAGTTGTGAATTGTTCCAACCACGGTATTGTGGGTTAGTTGTGAATTGTTATTACCACGGTATTGTGGGTTAGTTGTGAATTGTTCTAACCACGGTATTGTGGGTTAGTTGTGAATTGTTCCAACCACGATATTGTGGGTTAGTTGTGAATTGTTCCAACCACGGTATTGTGGGTTAGTTGTGAATTGTTCTAACCACGGTATTGTGTGTTAGTTGTGAATTGTTCCAACCACGGTATTGTGGGTTAGTTGTGAATTGTTCTAACCACGGTATTGTGGGTTAGTTGTGAATTGTTCTAACCACGATATTGTGGGTTAGTTGTGAATTGTTCTAACCACGGTATTGTGGGTTAGTTGTGAATTGTTCCAACCACGATATTGTGGGTTAGTTGTGAATTGTTCCAACCACGGTATTGTGGGTTAGTTGTGAATTGTTCTAACCACGGTATTGTGTGTTAGTTGTGAATTGTTCCAACCACGGTATTGTGGGTTAGTTGTGAATTGTTCTAACCACGGTATTGTGGGTTAGTTGTGAATTGTTCCAACCACGGTATTGTGGGTTAGTTGTGAATCATACTCCAGCATCGTACCTCTCTTTCTTCTCTGCTTAGAGCAGGAAACTGAGCCTGATATCAATGTTAGGGAATCAAGAACTATCATTGACCTGTCTGACAGTGCCACTGGAATAGAACCTTTAACCCATAAATACTGTGCTGTGTATAAAGCTGCCATGTTATTCTCACCGAACACAGCCTGGGAATTTTACAGATTTAAAACCACAACACAAAAATACAAAGGCATTGTTAAATACTTTGTGGATTTTTTTTCCCAGAGGTCCTCATATCTGATCCGCTGACCAGATCTGCAAATGTGTGTGTGTAGTTGCGGTCAGTCCCAAGGCCATTTAGCCTTTTTTTGTGCAACATTGTTTGTCTTAAGGGGGGGGGGAGATTTAGACCCATTGCTGTTGGCAACGGCCGTCTTGTTGTGATACGTCGGGAAGGATAAATACATGAGTGGGTGTGGGTGTGAGTTGGACCTGACTAGCTTGTGCTAATAAGTCTGATGCCGTGCTTCTTCCTTAAGTGGATATGACCAGACCTGACTAGGTGGGGTCATTGGTTTAAGCCGGGAGGTGACTTGGACCTGCTTCACATGGGCCAGTAGGCCTGCTGCAGTGCTCCTTCTTTCTTATGTTCTGAAGTAAATCCTGGAATCAATTTACCTTGTGTTCATGAATCCGTGTTTCATGGGCAGCAGCAGCAGCCCATGAAACATGGGTACATAAGAAAATAAGAAAGATAGAGCACTGCAAGAGGCCTACTGAGCCATACTAGGCAGGTCTTTTTCAAACCGAAAACCAACAGCAAAAATATTTGACCAACCCATTTTTCAGTGGTACCCAAGGAAGCTTTAATAACATTGTTAACATAGGTAACCTAATAGATCGAAACAGCCATGATTAAATTGCAATCACAGCACCGGCAACAGTACAATCACAAAACCGGAAGCATTGCAATCACAACACCAGGAACAATACAATCACCACGTCATAAATAATACAATCACAACACCGGAAATAATACAAGCACAACATCAGAAATAATACAATCATAAAACTGGTAGTAATACAATCACAGCACCGGAAACAATACGATCACAGCATCACTTAGAAGGGATGCTGTACTCCGAACCATCCACCAGTATTTTGTTTTTCCGTTTTATACCTTCATCTTATCGTGTCACAGAAGAATCTCAAAACTGTATAATGTATAAGTTAATTTATGTGAAGATGTGCTACAGGGGACGACTCCTCTTCTCTCGCATCTCTTTTTTTTTTCCAGCCTTGTCACTAAGGTCACACTACGGCCTCATGGATGATAGAACAAACGAGAGAACCGAAGAATCTCTGCTAGAGGACATCGGGAAAATAAATGACCTTCCAAAGATTAGGACTATCCCTGAATCCTTCCAAGTGCGGAATAGTTTCCTCCGGCCAATAGATAACTGACCAAAACATGGCCGCCATGACAGGAGCTTTAAGTCCTGATCCAACCCCCTGTGCTCTCCTTGGTGCTCTTCTCGGTTCAAGCGCCATCGATATAATTCCAGGAAGAAGAATTTCTTACCTCAGGAAAGTAGAAACATTGCTGCACATGATACGTTCAGTCTTCTACCTATTCACCAGATGTCAGTCACTTCCAAAACTCACATATTTCTTGTGATAATCCCAAGCTGAGGATAATCCCAAACTATTGATAATCCCAAACTATTGATAATCCTAAACTGTTGAGAATCCCAGAATGTTAATAATCCCACACTAAATATAACCTTTTAATGTCCATCTTAGAAAAATGACAAATAATGAATGCCAGTCAGACTTCAAGTCAGACTAAAAAACTGAGCATACTCACGGTCTCCCATACTGTCTTGTCATCCTTCCTATGTTCCTCAGTGGCATCCAGCGAACTGGTATAGCAAGTTTTATCGGACTACATGAGTGTTTTTTGGAAGATGCCTCTTAGCGTCGGGCAGATCACTGTTCTAGTAGGGTCGGAGATCATTGAAGTTTGAGGAAAAGGCACAGAAGGCTTTCTCAGTGAATAATGTTCCAAGCTTGAAAGCACCACTAGAGATGCAAGGGCTGCCGCTTTTCCGTACCAGCGTCTGAGTGTGGGCATCCAGAGATAAAATGCCAGCTGTATTCTGGGTTCCCATTCGATTTTTGTGGAGTTGGAGGTGACTCGTAACAACATCAGAAATATACACTCACAACACCAGAAATAATACAGTCACAAAATGGAAATAATACAGTTACAACACCAGAAATAATACAGTCACAACACCAGAAATAATACAGTCACAAAAATGGAAATAATACAATCACAACACCAAAATAATACGATCTTAAAAACGAAAAAATTACAGTCACAGTACCGGAAACAATGCAAACAACACCAGAAATAATACAATCACAACACCAAAATAATACGATCACAAAAACGGAAATAATACAGTCACAAAAACGAAAATAATACAATCACAACACCAGAAATAATACAATCACAACACCAGAAATAATACAAGCACAACGCCGGAAGTAACACAATCACAATACCAGAAATAACATGAGCATCACAATGCTTGTCTAAGTGGTTGCTAGCTACTTTTAGCTGCCTTGAATTGCACAGATGTCTAAGACAAACTAAAGTGGATTATTAGGATCACGTCAAGCAACAAATCATACCAACAGACGAAGAAGCAGCTGCCTTCTGTTTCAAGCTGCAGCTGCCTTCAGTTTCAAGAAGCAGCTGCCTTCAGTTTCAGTTCAAGTTATCTTTTTCGAAATATATCTTAACTTTCTAGCCACTAGCATCGAGCACATATCTGGAAATCCTTTTACTTGTGTTATGAAATTCTATTGTCTTGCAGCGCTGAAACTGTTCTCTCAAATACACTTAAACACAAGAAATACCTGGCCTCTTTCTCCTCATTTCTTTGTATCATATGAAGAGGATCTCAGCTGAAGTTCGTAATATATATATATATATATATATATATATATATATATATATATATATATATATATATATATATATATATATATATATATATATATATATATATATATATATATATATATATATATATATATATATATATATATATATATATGTATATATATGTATATATATATATATATATATATATATATATATATATATATATATATATATATATATATATATATATATATATATGTATATATATGTATATATATATATATATATATATATATATATATATATATATGTATATATATATATATATATATATATATATATATATATATATATATATATATATATATATATATATATATATATATATATATATATATATCCTATTTTTTCCTTTCATTATTGGTCATGACAGGAGCTTGAGAACGTCTCGACGTATTGGCTTGAAACTTACATTATTTTTTTTTCTGATCGTAAAAAGTAAGAGTGGCTAGTGAAGTCTGCAAGCAATTTCGTGATTATTGGAGATCTTTGTCTCTGTGTCGCTGTCACATCAAAGAGAAAAATTTTCAATTCCATTTTTTTTCTCTCCTTCAAGAAATAATTACTGAAGCTGTTTACAGTTTATGATTAAAGAAAGTGAAATGAGGTGGAATAAAGTAAGGGGAATAAAGTAAGGGGAATAAAGTGAGGGGAATAATGTAAGAGGAATAAAGTGAAGGCAATAAAGTGAGGCAAATAATATATCAAAAAATACTGAAATAAAAGAAAGTAAGAGCACTTCTGAAGAAAGTTGAGGTGATTAATTAACATGTGGGGAAGTAGAGTGTACATAATGGTGGGTTAGTTAACACTGGAACAACTAGAGTGTACATAACGGTGGGTTAGTTAACACTGGAACAAGTAGAGTGTACATAATGGTGGGTTAGCTAACACTGAAACAACTAGAGTGTACATAATGGTGGGTTAGTTAATACTGGAACAAGTAGAGTGTACATAATGGTGGGTTAGTTAACACTGGAACAACTAGAGTGTACATAACGGTGGGTTAGTTAACACTGAAACAACTAGAGTGTACATAATGGTGGGTTAGTTAATACTGGAACAAGTAGAGTGTACATAATGGTGGGTTAGTTAACACTGGAACAACTAGAGTGTACATAACGGTGGGTTAGTTAACACTGGAACAAGTAGAGTGTACATAATGGTGGGTTAGCTA
Source organism: Cherax quadricarinatus (assembly GCF_038502225.1). Lineage (NCBI taxonomy): Eukaryota > Metazoa > Arthropoda > Malacostraca > Decapoda > Parastacidae > Cherax > Cherax quadricarinatus. The sequence continues at coordinate 35,313,328 of NC_091320.1, read as the reverse complement.
ACACTGAAACAACTAGAGTGTACATAATGGTGGGTTAGTTAATACTGGAACAAGTAGAGTGTACATAATGGTGGGTTAGTTAACACTGGAACAACTAGAGTGTACATAACGGTGGGTTAGTTAACACTGAAACAACTAGAGTGTACATAATGGTGGGTTAGTTAATACTGGAACAAGTAGAGTGTACATAATGGTGGGTTAGTTAACACTGGAACAACTAGAGTGTACATAACGGTGGGTTAGTTAACACTGAAACAACTAGAGTGTACATAATGGTGGGTTAGTTAATACTGGAACAAGTAGAGTGTACATAATGGTGGGTTAGTTAACACTGGAACAAGTAGAGTGTACATAATGGTGGGTCAGTTAAAACTGGAACAACTAGAGTGTACATAATGGTGGGTTAGTTAACACTGGAACAAGTAGAGTGTGAATAAAGGTGGGTTAGTTAACACTGGAACTACTAGAGTGTACATAATGGTGGGTTAGTTAACACTGGAACAAGCAGAGTGCACATAATGGTGGGTTAGTTAACACTGGAACAAGTAGAGTGTACATAATGGTGGGTTAGTTAACATTGGAACAAGTAGAGCGTACATAATGGTTGGTTAGTTAACACTGGAACAAGTAGAGTGTACATAATGGTGGGTTAGTTAACACTGGAACAAGTAGAGTGTACATAATGGTGGGTTAGTTAACACTGGAACAAGAAGAGTGTACATAATGGTGGGTTAGTTAACATTGGAACAAGTAGAGTGCACATAATCGTGGGTTGGTTAACACGGGAACAACTAGAGTGTACACAATGGTGGGTTAGTTAGCACGGGAACAAGTAGAGTGTACATAATGGTGGGTTAGTTAACACGAGAACAAGTAGAGTGTACATAATGGTGGGTTAGTTAACACGGGAACAAGTAGAGTGTACATAATGGTGGGTAGTTAACACTGGAACAAGTAGAGTGTACATAATGGTGGGTTAGCTAACACGGGAACAAGTAGAGTGTACATAATGGTGGGTTAGTTAACACTGGAACAAGTAGAGTGTACATAATCTTGGGTTAGTTAACATGGGAACAACTAGAGTGTACATAATGGTGGGTTAGTTAACACTGGAACAACTAGAGTGTACATAATGGTGGGTTAGTTAAAGCTGAAACAAGTAGTGTGTACATAATGGCAGGTTAGTTAACACGGGAGATAGGGAGATAGAGAGAGAGAGAGAGTCGGTTATATGTATAATAGTGAGTAAGTCAACATGGTAGCGGGTGGCTTCGCTGTGGGAAACCTCGGGAATAACATGGGGGCCGCTGGAAGGATCATCCTTTATTCTTTGTTGAGTGAAGATAGTAACTTGTAAGAGACGAGAAACAAATGAAAAAATACAACTTGATGCGTAACTAATTCTTGGAAAGAAACCCAACCGCATGCGTGTGTGTGCGTACTCACCTAGTTGTACTCACCTAGTTGAGGTTGCAGGGGTCGAGTCCAAGCTCCTGGCCCCGCCTCTTCACTGGTCGCTACTAGGTCACTCTCCCTGAACCATGAGCTTTATCGTACCTCTGCTTAAAGCTATGTATGGATCCTGCCTCCACTACATCGCTTCCCAAACTATTCCACTTCCTGGCTACTCTGTGGCTGAAGAAATACTTCCTAACATCCCTTTGATTCATCTGTGTCTTTAGCTTCCAACTGTGTCCCCGTGTTGTTGTGTCCAGTCTCTGGAACATCCTGTCTTTGTCCACCTTGTCAATTCCTCTCAGTATTTTGTAAGTCGTTATCATGTCCCCCCTATCTCTCCTGTCCTCCAGTGTCGTCAGGTTGATTTCCCTTAACCTCTCCTCATAGAACATACCTCTTAACTCTGGGACTAGTCTTGCTGCAAACCTTTGCT